>NW_015549596.1:125114-172391 GCF_001515605.1 Sinocyclocheilus anshuiensis | reverse complement strand
GAGGTAGATTGCTGGCAACAGCCATTTTAGGATAGTTCAGATTTGGTCTTAGTGACTTAGGAGTCCTCTTCACTACTTCTAACGTTTCATAGATATAGGAGCTAATTTTAGCGCTAAAACGCTTTGTGAAATACTCTTAGAACAAAAATGTAGGAGTCCTAATTTTAGGACTGACGCCCATTATTTTTACGATTTTTTCCTAAATCGGTGAGTTATGAGCTACTTTTAGCCTTAAGATGTTTTGTGAATACGGGCCCTGAAATATAATGAATTTTTGATGACATCTTAAATGTGCACTGTATGTACAGTCATGGCCAAATGTTTTGGCAGTGACATAAATTTTGTGTTTTGCAAAGTTTGCAGTTTAAGCTGTTGTGGTGTTCATTCACATTGTTTCTAGATTATCGTGTAGAGTAATCAGATGCATTTTAAATAATTGCTAAAAGCTTCATTGGCCAAAAAAAACCCCGAACTTTTTACAAAAAACAAAATTCACTGTTTTTTGATCCTGAACAAAATTACCAGCTAACATTAATTGACTAATCACATCAGCAGCACATGTGAAAGTGTGAATGAGTACTAGTCAGGTGAAATCACTATCACACTAATTAGATTGTAAGAGCAGACTGATTCAGCTATGGAATCGTGTCACCAGCAGTGCAGAGCTTGCTCAGGAATGGCAGCAGGTTGGTATGAGAGCATCTGCACGTACAGTGAGGCCAAGACTTTTGGACAGCGCGAATCGTGTCACCACCAGTGCAGAGCTTGCTCAGGAATGGCAGCAGGTTGGTGTGAGAGCATCTGCACGTACAGTGAGGCCAAGACTTTTGGACAGCGGCCTGGTGTCAAGAGCGAACTGCAGAAGTTATAAAGAACAAGGGTCAACACTGTAAATATTGACTTATTTTATTTTTTTGCCAATAAAAGCCTTAAAACGCATATGCTTTTCATTGTTTTTCAGTATACCATAGAAACGTGGAAAAATAATCTACAAAACAAAATTTGTCACTGCCAATACTTTTGGCCATGACTGTACTTTAATTAGTGATTTTAAAGATCTTAAAATCTTTATTTGAATGTGGCAGTTAACATTTATTTTTTTACCTTTATTTGAATATGAATATTTATTTGAAAATATCACACTCTACAGTATTTCTATGAATAAATCTCTGACAGAGACCCCTCCACTATCAGTCAATCACTGTGTGGGATTTGGCCCAGAAGCTAATATCCAGCATGCCAGAGCGAACTGCAGAAGTTATAAAGAACAAGGGTCAACACTGTAAATATTGACTTATTTTATTTTTTTGCCAATAAAAGCCTTAAAACGCATATGCTTTTCATTGTTTTTCAGTATACCATAGAAACGTGGAAAAATAATCTACAAAACAAAATTTGTCACTGCCAATACTTTTGGCCATGACTGTACTTTAATTAGTGATTTTAAAGATCTTAAAATCTTTATTTGAATGTGGCAGTTAACATTTAAAAATTGAAATGATATGAGGAACACCAATAGTTCTTGTTTGGCATGAGGGGGCCCATCAAGTGATGGAATTGCTTTGTCTCAATATCAAACACTGTGGAATATATATCTACTTACAGACTGTGCATGTAACATAGTAGCACCTCTCTTCGATTACATTTTTTAAACATATTTTATCCAGCTCCCTGAAACCATAAATCAAACAGGCCCACCACATTTTGTCAACTGTTGATAATCAACTGAATTTGTTGACGGTGGCTATATTTTATAAACAATACTGCATACAAAACAATTGGACAAACAGTCCCACAGTTTTAGCACCATATTAGTGCCAACAAGTGGCTAAGCCCCATCAAATTTTTCAGGTATTCTCAAAGTGAACCATTCTTTGGGTGTACCAAAGCTTAAGAAAATAACTCATTATTATCATTATAGTTATAGCCATAAAAGTAGCCATACCTGATACTTATATGTAGTGTGATTACAATCTGGCAACCAGCCTTGAACATACTGCATGATTTTTTTCCCCCAACCAGGTAAGCACAAACCCTTTCTCTGCAGTTAACTGGTCAACTCAATCACAGTCAACCATCAAGAAAAATTTGGACTTAAGAAAAATCATGTATGAATCCGAACAGTAATGCTAGGGTTAACGTCAGGGTTAGGGTTTAGTATTTGTTTAAAGGGGTCATATGATGTGATTTCAAGTTTTCCTTTCTCTTTGGAGTGTTACAAGCTGTTCGTGAATAGATAAGATCCCCAAAGTTGCAAAGACTAAAGTCTCAAACCCAAAGAGATATTCTTTATTAAAGTTAAGACTCGTCCATGCCCTCCTAAAACACGCCCCCACATGTCTACGTCACTGTGTGGGAAGATTTGCATAACACCGCCCAAATGTTCACACAAAAAAGGTGTAACTTTGATTCTCGCTGTAGTATTGTTGCTGCCGCTGCCATGACGTGGAGATGCTGTGTTTCGTTAACACAAAATAATGTTCTTTTTTAGCAATGTCATATGACCCCTTTAAGCATTGTGTCCACAATCAACGTTGCGATTGAGTTGACCAATGAAGACTTTAGAATCGTTTGTGGGCGGGGTTTGTGCTTTAATTACTTTACAAAAGTAGCATTTGCAAAAAATGACTCAATTAATCCTCCCACAGTTTTAGCACCATATTAGTGCCAACAAGTGGCTAAGCCCCATCAAATTTTTCAGGTATTCTCAAAGTGAACCATTCTTTGGGTGTACCAAAGCTTAAGAAAATAACTCATTATTATCATTATAGTTATAGCCATAAAGGAGTACTTCCATTCTACCAATTTTTCTGTCTATAGGGCTTATTGTTTGGGCTCAAAGATGTGTTTTTGTCTAGAAAGATAATAAAAAATAAGTCCTGGGTTTTCACGCTATCAAAAACAGTTCAGCACTGTGACACAATAAATATGTAGGGATTGAACCAAGTCCACCAAACCAACACAAGGCCTAAACATCTGGTCTCATCACCGCATTCATTCTTTGGCATTTGAGGAACTCTGGCTGGCATGAGAGAACTTCAGATTACTGAATTATTGAAAGGACAGCAACTTCTTTTTGGATCAGACGTACGCCTCTTGGTAGCTCCCAAAAGCCTCTGGGACCTCTATTCTGGGCATGCGGTTTTGGTGGACGGACAGTTCTGGCCACATTCATAGAAACCGATGGTGAATGTAATAAAAACAGTTAGACATTGTAACAACAAATTTAATTTAACTATTTATCATGTAACTGGCAAGATGTTTTGGAACCAATACTGGTCATTATCTGCAAGGTTTTGTAGACGCAAGTTGTTGTTGTTTTATTTTTATATGTCTTTGCTCAATGTAGTGCTTGTAGACTTCTACGTAACTCATCTTGGGCCAAACATTGCATTTTAATTTATTTCACCCAAAATGAGCAAATTCTTCTTCAACACCTGACCCCATCTCCACATTTACTTCAAAGTTTTTTTTATCTTACAGACAAGCACCACATGCCATCTTGACTACATTGTAGTCTCCTCCTTTCATAGATTTCAAAGCAAACACAATGAAAGGTGTGATGTGACACATTTGTGTGTGACCCAGAAGCCGCTCTGTCTAGAGTGGGGATGGGTGTCGTGCTTTGTTGCGAAAGAGCACAATGAAAATGGGGGGATGGGAGATGAGTGGAACTGGAAAAATGGTGGAGGAAAGCCCAGCTGTGAATTCACTGCAGTACTCATTAGCCCTGGGTCCTAAAGTCCCCAGGCTAATTCCCAAATTACAAAAATTAGCACAGAAAATTATTTAAAAATCAGTCTACAATCCATGTTAAGAACTATAAAGCTGTTAGTTCTGTTTTTGTATGACAAAAAGCTTCCTGTATGAGGCCTAGCGCTCACTGTCAGTGATTGATGGACTAAATTATTACTACAGTATTTGCAATGCAGCACTGCATTGATATTAATCACACATATCATCCCCACAATTAATCACATTTTCTCTACAATTTTTATGATGAATTAGCTTGAGCTGCTTAACATACAGTACACAGTCCTTTTAAACTGTATTTTTTAAGTATTTCTATTGTAGTTACGTTATCTGTGGTTTTGGTAACTTTTACACTGTAAAAAAATTGAAGACTGAAGTTTTAAAAATCTCTTATTGACTTTAATGTTTGGAATTCAAAATCAAACCAATGATCGTGATTGGTCTGCTTTCTTGAATTCATATGCATATTCAGTTGTGATTGGTCTTCTTGCCTTTCTAACATGTCAAACGCCTGAATTGAAGTTGAATTTATGCAGAACTACAGCCCAGAATGTGCACCTACCTCAGTTAAAAATAAAAAATAAAAATCATTTGAGCAGAAAACAATGAAAAAAAAAGACCTCAAATTCCATACTAAACTCAATTTATTGACTAATTTTTCTAATCTGACCAGCTTCTCCGTTCCCAGTCCATAGCAGGTCAAAATCAACAATGTTGTTTTCCTGTCAAGTAGTATGAACAGGTGCTCGTTTTCCTCAGGGAAATTTCACCCATCTCCCTCTTGCGTTACGCTTCAATCATCTTTAGTATGCTCGAACAAGACAAAAATACCCTTCTATTATGTCGACAAGACCTTTGGGATTATGCATTGCACATTAATTAGACCCCAGGTTTAGTCCCTGGACAGCTGATTTCCTTTGCGATTGGCCAAGAAGAAAACAACAGGTAAACTAACAAATGCACCCAGTGTTTTTAGCTGATATTTTTATTGAACTGAAGGCACCACGGTTGGCTGATGTTGTCTAGGACATAATTAGGGCATTTAAGTCTTTTATTTTTAGGTTTAACCATATACAAAGGTGTTGTACCCCCTCCTCCAGCCAGGCTCTCCAGCTGATTTCAGGTAATGAAAGGGAGAGGAGGTTGACGCTGATGTCTGTGCTAGTCAATAAGGTTGGGTGTGTCTGTAGCAGCTGAATCCTGAAATAAACAAATGTTGATTATGACAACTGTGTTTGACCAGTAGTAACAAAGAAATGCATGTAGTTAAAATTACAAGCACATAGAAGGATGTTTTTCTATATTTACCCCAAATGGCTCTGCAAACGCCCTGTAGCCACTGTATAAAGGGTTTGGGATGGATACTAAAGCAGGGTTTCCACCACCTTTTGTGGAAGCACCATCTTCATCATCATTCTGTTGAACGATAAATAAGACATTCATTCATCTTTGAAAGTAGATGATACATCACAAATTAAATGTACCTTATTTCGTTTTCTGGGATTACAATATAAAGTTTAATTATAAAGACAGTACAGAGCTTTGGAACTGAAAAAAAGTTTTGCAATATTTGAGATTACATTTTGAGACAGATATAATAATAGATAGAACTACAGAATGACCGAACGATAGATAGATAGATAGATAGATAGATAGAAAAACAGATAGATAGATAGATAGATAGATAGATAGACAGATAGATAGATAGATAGATAGATTTTTTTGTTCACAGACATTTTGTTCCACGGTAAAGTGTCTTTGTTCGTCAACCTAAATATCGGAAGCTCTATTACGTGAACAAACCTTAAAATATTGGAAACGAAAGGCGTCGTTCTTGTGCTTGAGGACGTAGTATGCGAGCCCAGCAACAATACCAACAATGGCAAAGACAATCAGCACAGTGGTGACTGCGACACCGCTGGACTGCGAGATTGGAAGAACTGCTGGCACCTAAAAATTAGACAACACCATTGATGACTTTAAAAAATTCACTGGGATTTGTAAGTGAGGTCCAGCTTTTGGCAAAGCTATGCGTGGCTGTCTACTACTGCTTTGAAAAGACTAGACGGACGTCCATGTTAGTCAAACAGGATGTTGATTTGCTTTAGTTAGTCTGACGAGTCATAGTTGCCATCTTTGTCTGATGATGAGCAAAAATTCTTTTCAATAAAGTCACTGCTCAACAGAAGGCTTGAGAGTGTGCTTTCGATCTGAAAACTGCTGCAATTTAATCCATTGGTGTTAATGCAATTACCCATTAAATTTTCTAATAAATTCTGCCTGTGCATCCATAAAGCAAAGCAAAGTTCTCCAATATGCTCTATTGTACTTCTACAAAAGCGGCCACTTACTGGAACAGGTGGAGCTCTGAATGGCCCATCAATGACATGGATCAGACCATTGATGGCTGGAATGTTCCAGGCCAAAATGACCTTCTTATTCACCAATTTGTGAGGTTGAGAGTCCTGTGAAACCAATAAAAATATACAGTTTTCTTGACTATGTACAGTAAATGTGGTCTGAGCGGTGTGAAGCTGCTAAGGTTTGTTTACCTCAGCCTGACCAGTGGAATTGGAGGGAATCGTCACGACTAGATCGGAACCCAGACGGGACGGGATTATGGTGTTGTGCTTCAAGTCTTCATAGAAGTGCAGACTATTGATGTTGGATATATGATACAGCAAATCCCTCCATGATAAGGTCTGAAAAAGGAGACAAACTGCAGACTCAAGGCCAGCAGAGAAAGAGCGTGTCCAACTGGTTCTTACTTTCTTTGTAAGTTTTCTTCCTCTGACTCAGATGCAATTCAAAAATGTTCATATGAGAATTCATTCTGGCTTATATTGATAATCACCTTGTTTGCAGAAAAACCGTCGTTTTGAGGTACAAAAACGGTTATGTTTAATGATTTGTCCGACAGGGACTTCAGCAGGTTCTTGCCCTCCTCACCATCCTCTGCATACTTCAGTAAAGTCTGTAGGAGGAAACCGGAAGGAAATATGTGACTCCATTTTTATGAAATTACGTGGATATTCCTCTTTGAACAGGACTTCATTTGTATTGACAACAATTATGTGAAAAAATCTTTTTAAATTGATTTCACTTCGGCTGATTTTCATTGCTTTGGTTTTTCCCTATTCTTTAATCAAAATATTTATAACAAAACATGTTTTGGGGGAATATAATGTAATTGGTAAATAACTTTTTGTCAGTTTTTCCTGTGTCCTCTCTTTCCATCCGGTTAGTCTTTTGCCTTTAACTACAAAGCCAGTTCCTTGATGACATCATCCTGCAGGAAGTGGCATTATTTTTAGAGGGAAACAGGCTACTTACTCTGTAAAACACAGAAAAATTGGAAGTGGTGGCAACAACTGAGGCCAAGTCTCCATTACAGAATTCCCCGCTTCCAATGTATCCAGGTTTACATTCACAAGACACCTCTGTACAAGAAAAAATGGCTCTCATTTTTACATCAAAACTGTTCAGGTACAGTAAAATTTCATATTACATTTCAACTAAGAAGGATTTCCTGACGGTCATACCTTTCATCCTGTAGCAATACGCATCATACGGCCAACTGGCATTGATTGGCTCTTTGTACAGCACGATACCAACATGATTATCACCACATTTAGCAGAAGGAAACCGGATTGGATAGCCAGCTTTCTTCCCGTCCATCCATCCTGCCACACATAGATGCATTCCCAACTGGAACAATAAAAAAGCTTTGTTTTATAATGTAAATTAACCAGCCATTACTCCAGTCTTAAGTGTTAATATAATCAGTGTTGAAAACAGTTGTGCTGCTTAATAATTTTTTTAAGATTCTTTAATAGAAATTTGAAAAGATAAAAAAGCTTTATTTTCTAATGTAATTTAATAAACTACCAGTTGAAATTAACAAACTTTTATGCAATGTATCATAGAAAAACTACTGACTAGTGGTGAAGAAAAAAAATATTTTAAGATGTATTTATGCTCTGGATACAAGTAAATTCATTCTGATTTAATAAATATTTAGAATTTTTACTGGAAAACAAAAATACCAATGGAAAAATTGTTTGAAGAAACACTGTTTAAAGGTGCGTTCAAAATGTACTGTTGCTCGTTAAAATTTTGTCAATTTTCAATAGGAATCAGCGCATTCGGGAGTTTCGCGTGAGGGCGACAAAGTTCATCATGCAGATTTCGCTCATGTTCAAATTGGTCATGAAAATTCACCATATTGACCAACAAAACCAAGCTGCTTGGCTTGAAAGTGACTTTAGTGTGAGCTGTGCTTTATACATTGCTAACCTATTGATTATGAACAATGGACCTTTTTCGTCAGTGAAATTCGCTAACGTGACCATACACATTAAGCTCAAAGGCTGTTGCTCTTATTCTCCACAACAGCATAAATGCAAGATATGTACAGCTAAGTTTGGTTTCAAAAGTCACCTGTTGGGCGTCAGAGAGCTGCTTGAATGTAGCAAGAGTAGCTCCCTCAGCCTCGCAAGCTTCCTGTGCTTGGCTGAAGTTCAGTTTATACTTCCCCTCAGGTGAGCGCAGGAGGAAAACACCCCCTGTTTTCGCTGAAATGTAAGAATAAAAGCCTTTGTTTTTGAATACTCAAAATATTGGGCTGTCAGTTAAATCATTGGGAGGTCGTACTATGGAAATGAAGGTCTTTGCATGTGGCTTTGGAGTCGCAGCCGCCGTTGTCCTCCAGGCAGCGGTCAACAGGGGGCACCACTTTCTCCAAACACTGGATTCCATTTCCCACGTACCCCTCGAGACATTCGCAGCGCCTCTCGTTCTGCCACAAGGTAAATGTTACACATTTTGTTTATCCAAAACTCTTGTCAGATTACATTAACAAAAAGTAGAAGTTCCACATACAGGTCCGGTGAAAATGCATTCTGCGAAATCGCTGCAGCCACCGTTCGCCTCCTCTACACATCGGTTGATAGGCGAGCAGACGTGTCCGTCTCCAGAGTATCCGGCCTGACAGGAACAGGTAACATTGATACCGCTCTGCAAACAGTCAGCTGCTTCGTGGCAGCCTCCGTTATATTCACTGCAAAAATCTGGGGCTAGAAACACATATCATAATCAGAATTGATTTTATCCATTGAAAGCATTCACAATAAGGCTATTATGAACTTGTACACCGCAAAAAAAAAAAAAGATTTTCGTATTTAGTATTTTTTTCATCTTTTTTTTATTACAAACATCTAAGAATTCTTAAATCAAGATACATTTACCTAAAAAGAAAAATGGACTTAATTTTGATATATTTTTCAGAAAAAAAGTCTTAGGTCTAGGACTAAGACGCAAACAGTGTTTTGGCGGTAAAATAGTACTGTCAGGATTTACTTTAAGGGGTCCTATTATGCTTTTTCACTTTTTAAATTTTAGTCAGTGTGTATGTTTGGGCATAAAAAAGTTACAAATCTCAAAGTCCACTCCAAAGGGAGATATTTCGTTTTTAAAAAATCCCTTTTCAAGAACTACAACGAACGGCTCGTTTGGACTACAGCGTTGGTTTCCGGGCTTTGTGATATCACAAAGCAGCCCATTAGAATATCATTAAAAATAATTCCCGCCTACAGAAATTCGAATGGTTGGGGGGTGGGGAGGGGCGAGGTTGTGGTTAGAACGCTTGGTTGAGTGAGTGCATCAGACGAGACGATGAAGACGAAGTGCTGCTGTAGAGTTAGTGCATCAGAGAAAACGAAGAAGAAGAGCTGCTGTGCTGTAGCTTCAAATTTTCGGCATGTCTAGAACAATTCTTACAAGTACAACGAGACGTAGCTGGGCGCTGCAGACAGACGCCGAACGGTGCCGCCGGAGTGCCTACACTCATAGAAAATAATGTATTTGAATTTTAAATAATCGAGCCGTTTGTGCCAGGATGGGGAGAAAGGTATTTTAATAATGTAAATTATGTGAAAAATAATGTGTTTTTCGAACCACCAAGCATGAGAGCATGTTGTAGTACACCCCCAAAACAAAATCAAGACTTTGTAAAAGAGCATAATAGGACCCCTTTAAGACGCGCAGTGAAGAATTAGCGCTGAAAAGACGTGGACACAGTTATTTTTGCACCTGACCTTATTGAATATACATTTGTAGGAGTTTCCCTTTCAGACGCAAAATTTATGGTAGGAGAGTATTAAAATTAATTGCGCAACGTGATTTACTAATGTTTGCACTTGTCAAATTACTGGTATTTGCGCAATTATTTAACGCCCAAAAAAAGCATGTCTTAAAGCGCTGCTCTTGGTAGATTGAATTTAAATTTCCAACTTAAATTACCATGCCATAAAATCGCAGTACCATAAAATCATCCAAAAACACAAAATGTTAAATAAAAAACATTATCTAAGTGAAATGTAGTACATTCCTTTCATTGAAAAAGGGATAAAACAACAAAATCTATCTGTCAATGGGGTGAGAAAAATATACTCAATTCAAAGGAAAAACAAGACTATTTTTCTTACCCCACTGACATACTTATTTGTTCAAGCATAAACTCACTTAATTTTAATACATTTTTCAGAAAACAAGTCTCAAAATCTTAAGTCATTTTGCTTCTTAAGTAAATATATCTCTGCATTGCATTAATGCCATTAGGTTACATGTCATAAGCTGTTAAGTATATATTGGAGCCCTGGCCACATATTTCAGATGTAATTTTCATGTGAACGTCTTGAGTTTGAATCTGAGCTCCCTCTTCTTTTATATTTATATATATAGGCCATTTGAATCCAGGACAGGCATCTTACAATCAGTCTAATACAACAGACGCAATTCATACCCGTGCAGTTAATGCCATTTCCTCCATAGGGCGGCACACACTCGCAATTATTTTCAGGGAGGCACACTGCATTGACATCACATGCAGGCGAGCAAATCGGCTTGACTTCTGTTAAATAACAGGCAAAAGAGTGTTTCATTGTTGAACAAGTCTAAAATATTTTCTATGTTTTCACAACACTACGCATATATTTTATAGATCTTGACATTTGCTCTTACCGATTTTTGATTCGCAGTATTTACCCATCCACCCCTCTTGACAGAAACAGCTGCCATCACCGTCCAGGCCGCTATCACACTTGCCATTGCTGGTGCAGTTACATGCTGTGAGAAAAGATGAATAAAATGTTCATTATAACTGTCAGCACAAAGCTGAGTAGTACTAATACAATAAAATTTCAACAAAAAAACATTTATACTGATCTGACAATAAATGTAAATGTAGACAAGTAATGTGATTTGAGTCTAATTTTCTGTGTGTATATATATATATATATATATATATATATATATATAGAATAAAGTAAACCTAATTAGCAAAGACATATGTAATACAACCTGAAGGTGGAATTTTTTTGAGTGGTTTGTTGATATTACTGACTTTGAAAAACTGCATTTTTCATTTTTTTACACTGCAAAGATTTTTATTAATCAGCATTTTGTCTACATGTAAACTCACTTAAAACAATATAAATTTACATAAGAAGAAAAACCGCTTTTATTGAATATATCTTTAAGTTATTTTATCTTACTATTTTGGCTTATTTCTTGTTTAACCCTATGGTGCTGTCTGCATGGAGGTCAAAAATTATTTTATTTTTTTTAAGTTATAGAACTTTAAAGGTTATTATTATGAAAAATGCATGTTTTACTCTAAAACTACATGAAAATCAAAGCAATGAATCTAAATAAGCTGTGTTCCAAATTTGAGGTTGATATCTAAAAAAAAAAAAAAAAAAGTTTTTAGTAAGATTTAGTTTGGATGCAGTACCAAATGTTTCCACTAGATACAATTAGCTTCCCATTAAATTCCAATGTGGCCATTTTTAACCACAAACATTACAATTGTGACTGCTTTTCACTCATTTAACTTTCTTGATTCATGGTGTTTTTCATGTGTTCACATAGCAAGTGCCAAAATCTCTACCAAGTTTCGTACCATTCTGTAGCATTAAAAAAATATATTACAAAATAATGGCAGTTTATAACAGACTGGACTGTGATTTAATTTATGCAATCAGGGCTTGTCCTAATTGCATCTTCATTGTTTCTAGGTGGCAGAGGAGATTCAGATGAAGCCATTGCAAAGTGAGTTCAGTTGATCTCTTAAACTTAATTCTAATACGTAACTCAATTATTTTGTGTTATGAAATAAGACTGCTATCTGATAACAAAGTTTTGGTTTTTGGTGTATGAATCAGTTTGTAATTTTATTGCAGGAAACAAGCAATGGAGACTGAGCTACTGAAAAGCAAGAACGAACTAATGACACTGAACAACCAACTTTTGGAAGCGGTTCAGAGTCGACTAGAACTGTACATAGAGCTGGAGGCCTGGAAAGTATGTTTAATTGCACATTTAATGTTTAATAAAAATGCTAAAAAGTTTGCTACTTTTGCTTTTGAACATTTGTCCAAAAAAAATAAGAAGGAAAGAAAAAGGGAAGAAATTATTAACATTAATTTATTACCTAGAAATATTAGATTTTCTTTCCTGTATTTTTTCATGTCTGGTCTATCTCATTTTAAAATGGTAAAAACCAAACAGACATGTTTAGCTTGACAGACAAGGTGAATTTTTGGAGTCTTGATTGAGTAAAAAAAGTTGTAAAAAAATTCTAGAAAATACACAATTCAATATTAATTTAAAAGGAAAGGATTTTATATCGCAGTCAAAATAGTACCATCCAACTGACCAGTAGCTCCATTTTGTCTCCTTCCCAAAGACAATTTCTTTTGAACCTGGATCCTGCATTTTGTGTAGTGCTCTGTTTGCATAATTGTTCTTGCAGTTGAGTTGTTTGATTTGCCTGTTCACTTAGTCTTCACCAACACTTGTGGATAAGGAATTGGGGACTGTTTAGGAAAAATTCATGGTTTTGAACAGGTTACCTGTGCAGTTCGGCCCAAAGTGATTGCTTTCACACAGCTCACAGCCTGTGCCTGTAAAACCTTTGTGACATTTACACGTCCCTGTGCCAGTGCGCCCGTCATCACAGTCTCCATGCTCTCCACACGGCGCCTCGAGTCCGCCAGGACACACTAAACCACAAACCAACACACAGTTTAATACCTATTGGCTGCATCGTTTCATGTAACATTCAAGGAACTTATTGCTTTTTGTGTGCTAAATTCTCACCTTGACAGTCTCTTCCAAAGTGGTTTTTACAGCATTTAACAGCCCACATCATTTTCGTGCATACCCGATTACAGCCAAGCCAATCTCTGTATGAGTTATATCCATAACCGTACGAGTACAACCCATAATAACTGGGCCGTCTGTACATGTAAGGCGAATAAGGTCGTCTACATATGCTAGTTCTGTTCTGTAAAGAAGAGATCAGTCTGGATGAAGGCACGCTCCTGTTTGTATAAGCATGTGACTGATTACCACAGAAAATACATGTTGACTTGGTTAAAAAAATAAGTCAATAAAGTGGTGACTGCTAACGTTCTGTTAATGCAACGGAACAAAAAAAGTAAATAAAGTGTTAACTGCTAATATTTTTTTAATATTACAGAACTAACCAACCAACCAAACAAACAATGAATGAATGAATGACAGTAAGCAAATAAAGCGCTGACTGCGAAAGTTTTGTTAATGCAACAGAACCAAAAAATAACAAAAATTCAATAAAGCGCTAACTGCTAAAAATGTTTTTTAACACAGAATCAAAAAGTAAGTCAATAATGCGCTGACTGCTATAGTTTTGTTAATGCAACAGAACCAAATAATGTTAATCAAACAGAACCAAAAAATGATAAAAAATTAAGTCAATAAAGCGCTGACTGCTAAAGTTTTGTTTAACGCAACAAAACCAAAAAATAACAAAAAGTAAGTCAATAAAGCACTGACTGCTAAAAATGTTAACGAAACAGAGCCAAAAAATAACGATAAACCTATAAAGCGCTGACTTTTAAAAATGTTAACGAAACAGAACCAAAAAATAACAAAAAGTAAGTCAATAAAGCGCTAGTTTTGTTGATGAAACAGAACAAAATAATAACAAAAAGTAAGTAAATAAAGCGCTAACTGCTAAAGTTTTGTTGACGAAACAGAACAAAAAAATAACAAAAAGAAGGTAAATAAAGTGCTGCTGCTAAAGTTTTGTTAATAAACAGAACCACAAATCAACGATGCAGATCCACTCACTGAGTCCTCTGATCCGAGGGGACAACGGGGCTGCAGACCGCAAGATCCACAGAGTCCCTAAAGAAAAACAACAGTACAACAACATTAGGACTGCTCATGTGTTTTAATATTAAAATCACTTTGAAACACCAGCTGCGCCAGTAGTGGAACTAAATTGAACTGATAAATAACTAGATGGTCTCTGCACACTTGTGCTTTTTTATTTGTGCTTTACATTTTATTTTGTTCAGTTTTTGATGATATACATAATCTGATTTAGTCTTAAAGTTTTGTACCTTTATCTCTATGCTTGTGAAGTTGTCGCAGCGAGCACCAATGCTTGGTGGCTCCAGAAGCTGATCAATCCCATGAGCGATTCCTGAATCAAACAACATGTTCCGCGCTACAATTCTGGCATTGTTTCCATTGATTAATATGTCGCCCTGAAAATCAGTCAATAAGACGCGAGCAGATTTACTATCAAACTGTATATAAATAAAATGGCAATGAAACACGGCAAATTAATTCGCAACGATGCATGATATAGTTTCCAATCTTAGATTTGAGTCTTTATAATGCATTTTAACTTAGCAATAACATACATTATGAATACCTTTATAACTGTTAAAACATCAATATCAAAAACAATAAATAAATCATTAACATTTCAAATGTGAGTGTTTTGAAGGAAATTTTTGCCAACTTGCCAATACATACAATTACTTTTTTGCTGCATCTGAAGGTGAGCTCGGATCCAAACAATGTTTCCATGCTTTTCTCAGCAGGAAGGGCAACAGCAACTACCTGGAAACATACATCCAAAACCATTTTGTGACCCTTAAAAGAAAGTACTATGGCGGTACCATGGTACAGTGATGCTATCAGATGGTAACACCATGGTACTTTGATATATAACTTAATTGATTTCAGTTAAATGAATTTCACTGAGATTGGAGTCTCGTACCCTCTGATCACGGACTATGTGAGCTTTGAGGTAGGCTTGTAACTTATCACGATGGTCTTCGCTGTACAGCCATTTCTTTCTGTCTTCAGGAAGACTGTTAAAAACGTCATCCGTTGGCCAGAACATGGTGAATGGGTAAAAGGGTCGATGCTGCACCACATGCATCAATTCTGCATCCTGTTTGGAAGATGTTTGTAAAAAAAATTCATATGGTCCAAAAAAGATGGAAGTGCAGCATAAATATTACCTGTAGGAGCTTGCTGAAGATTTTGAAGCCATATTGTTCAGCAGCTGCGGTAATGTTCAACTGCAACATAAATTGAGTTTTACTTTGTGGAATGACATTTTTATGACTTTTCTGAACTTACAAAATGGTGGACCTTGGTTGAGTTACATACATCAGTGGTGATATCTGCTTTGCCCGTTAGATCGTATGGAAAGAGGACCTTGTCTATGAAATGTATAACTCCATTGGAGCACTCAACATCACTGGTGATAATTTTTGTCTTATCATTGATGTACACAACACCCTGAGAGACAAAAGCAGACACTTCAGATCAGGGTCAGAAAAGAACTTTTCCACTTGGGAAACTGATTTACAAGGGCAGCTTTTATAATCAACTTATTAAATGGATCTGTGTTGTCTTTTATATGTCAAATTATCATATTTCTTCAATTAATCTAATTAATCAGTAATTAATTAGTCAGAATACTACCAACAGTCAGGCTGTTTCCAATAAATTTTAATCAACAAAAAGCCATCTTTACCTTGCAATATGGCACAGAAGCTGCGTCTGGCATTTTACAGTATGTTTAATGATGTTTTGTTCTTTTCTAAGATAGAATAATTGTGTACCAAATTTTGCTTAATCGCAACGTTTAATCGCAATCGAAGAGTTTAATCGCAACACATAATCATTGCAGTTAAGCATAGTGTTCACCGTCTGTTTGATTACATATAGTTTGTAACTAACTGCTTGATTTTTACTGTACATTTCTGCCATAGTCACCACTAATAATCTACTCCTAAATATAATGTAGAAACTTACAATTTTTTTGTAAAGCTGCTTTGCAATGATTTGTATGGTGAAAAGCGCTGTACAAATAAACTTGAATTGAATTGAATTGAACTGAATTTTTACCCCAGTATCTTGGATTTGGGAGGCATTGTTGTTCATTTTGGTGGCATTTTTGCCATCGATAAAGAGATAGCTCACCCAAAATGAAAATTCTGTGCAAGTCAATGGCTAAAGTCAACTGCTTGATTACCAATATTCTTCAAAATATCTTCTTTCGTTCTCAACAAAAGAAAGAAACTGAGGTTTGGAACAACTTGAGGGTGAGTAAATGATAACAGAATTTTCATTTTTGGGTGAACTATCCCTATAATTTCTGATTCTCGTTCAGATAATTATCCAATATTGAAAATATAAAATGCGTTTGAAACTTCAAGGACTCACATCTCTAACACTGAAGCGTAATTTATATCCACTACTGGTAGCCACTTCTTTAACAGATTTGAGGTCTGATTCGCGCAGTTCTTCACAACTGACAATGTGGTACCGCAGCAGGTCTGAACTGTGACTTGTATTTTTCCACTTTTCAACCTGCAGAGTCTGTCATGACAAGAAATTATATGACAATAGAAAAAGTAAGGAAGTCATCATGAAATTTTCGATTTGTGCAAATGTACATGATTCAATGGTTTATGCTATTTCTAAGAGAAAACTGCCTTCACAATCTTGCAAGCATTACTTTTAAACACAACATTTGAAAAACAAAATTTGTTATGTATTGCCTACTTTTTACAATCCAATTAATACCGATATAATACTTATAATGTTAAAATACTTAGGAGTGATTCAGTGCAGCATACCGAAACATTTGCCACATAATCAGCATGAGGAACAAATACAGTGAAAGGGCCTTGACTGTACAGATCTCGGACTCTCATTACCTATAACACACATTATTACTGTTAATATATCTCGATTATATCAAGAAATGAGCATATTGTCTCACAAATTGAAACATGCACTTACACCAATATTTCTCCTCAACCATGCTGCCTCAGGCATACGAAGAAGCTCCTGTAATAAACAATTATAAGATTTATTTGAACAGCAGAAGTTGTTGTTTCTCATGTTTTGTCAATCATTAATTAGCCTAAAATTCATCTTAAATGATACTTACTCTACTAACAGTTCCTGCACACTTAAAACCGTCTCCTTTGTAGCCAATATAGCATGTGCAATTACGTTCCCCATCCCCGAGGTATCTGCAAACAGCATTAATACTGCAGCCGCCATTATTCTGTGATAAAATAAAATAAAAATGTTTTGCATACAAAAATACTTAATATCAGGTGATGATTTAATACAATTATTTGCCGTAATATTGTTTGTGAATTCTGTTACCTTCCGACAAGGATTAACTGCCAGACATCTATGACCTTGAGAAATAAAGCCAGGCTTACATGCGCATGCAACCTGAAACAAATGTAATGTTCAACATCTTAATGTTAACTTTGTAATGTTAACATTTGTTGTTAAGCATGTACTAAAATAAGTGACACAAACCCTGTTTGGTCCAGTTTTCATACATAAAGCATTTTTGTCACATCCTCCATTGTCCACTAAGCAGGCATCCATTTCTGTAATGAAAACACAGTTACACAGCTTTAAACAAGTAAACGCATACAGACAATGCAAAACAGCCAATACAGAGCCCTGAGGCACACCTAAGCACATATCACAAAAAAATCTTAATCAAGGCTGATTATAATACTAAACTAAAATCAAAGAAACCATAAAAAGCAGGCTAAGACCAACTGAATAAAAACACCACAAGGGATCAATAAAGAATTTCAATGCTAAATTGACAAATGTTGCACAAATGCATTGAGAGATGATTTAAACATCAAATCTAAAACACAAATTCCATGAATCCACTGGTCCACGCTACCCATTTAGATATTAAAGGAAGTGAATCACACATTTACCAAGACACATAACCCCATCACCAATGTAGCCAGCTTTACATGTACAGCTCCTTTCACCAGGTGATGTTTTTGTGCAGTTTGCATTTATGGAACATCCTCCGTTGTTTGTGGTACATGGGTCAAATTCTGTGGAACACAAATCATTCACAATAAGACCAGGAATGTGTATTGGGAAAGTAAACAAGGTGAATTTTGATTTCACTGAGGGAAAAAAAAATTAAATGACAAACTTAGCAAATAACCACAAACAAACCTTTGCAAAATGTCCCGTTACCCTTATAACCAGCTATGCAGGAACAAGTTGGAGGAGCTCCTGAACCTCCCGAGATACAGCTGGAAGAAAGATGTTGCATTATAAACAGTGATGAATGTGTTAAAAAATGTGTCTTATATTTATGTTTTCCATACTTACTTAGCATTGACATCACAAACTCCACCACAGGCATCATTAACTACCGCTGAAATTGAGAAAAGTTTATGACGTCAAGTGCATGAAGGTGGGAAACACGCTATCTGAAATAAAATAAGTTTGACCTTAATACTGACCAACAGAGCAATTCACTCCCTTCCAACCTTTGAAACAAATGCACTGCCCATTTCCCTCCATACCGTCCAAACATTTGCCATGTTCACAGTGGCATTCTGTCAAATGAAAACCAAGGGTTTGTTGAATAATGCTTCAACAGAATGCCTACGGAAAGACTGTAGAATGGAAAGATTGCTCGTAGATGTTACCAGACTTGCAGTCTTTTCTATATCTCCCAGGTTCACACATCTCGCAGGCCGTTCCGTGGAAGCCCTCATTACAGAGACACTCCCCATTGCCAAACAACCCATCCTTGCATTGACCGTTGTTGGAGCACCAGTTATCCACACTCCCAGGACATTTGGAGCAATCATGCCCAAAGTATCCTGGACAGCAGGAATGGTCCTAAGAAGAAAGTTATCATGAGATTTGAATCTGAATCAGCTTTGAATCTGAATTTAGAGTAAACCCACTACCAGTACATAATTGCAGGAATTTCTAGCTGTGCAATCTTGATTTCACGCATGTTCAGAGTGCAAGAATGGCTTGCATTTTCACTGTTACCACAAGTGGGCACTGTAGCAGAGACTAGTATATACTCTTCTTATATAGTTAGTTTTCCTTTTCAGGTCAACGACTGTCATGACCGAGGAACAGTTCAAAAGATATCTTGAGGAGCAAGTATCAACATGTTTATAGCTACCTGAATAATAAACTGCTTAATTTGTCACAACTTGATCCAAGTCTGTGAAATTTTCATTGACCAATAGAAGTAAAAATGTCCAAATCTCTGAAGAGTGTCACTTTTGCAAACTCTTGCATTTTAACTCCTAAAAGGGATAGTTTGCCCAAAAATGAAAATTCTGTCATAATTTACTCATCCTCATTTCATTCCAAACCCACAAGACTTTGGTTCATCTTTACAAGAAACTTTTGAAGATATAAAGCAGGGGTGTCCAAACCTATTCCTGCAGAGTTCAGCTCCAACCCTAATTAAACACACCTGAACCAAATAATCAAGGTCTTCAGACACATTAGAAATTTCCAGGAAAATGTGTTGGAGGCTGGTTGGAGCTAAATCTTTAGGACAGTGGCCCTGGAAACAGGATTGGACACCCCTTATATAAAGGGTTCATATCGCTTCACAAGGCTTGAATTAAACTCCTTGATATGGTTTCTTTTTATGATGCCTTTGTGGCCTTTTTGGATCTTCAAAGATTTGGTAACCTGGACTTCAGTGGAGGGACAGAATCCTTTCATTCCCATTTGAAATCGAAGGATCTGAAGTGGAACTCAAGTCTAAGTGCCCTCAAGTACGTACAACAAGACCGTCCGTGCATGTTGGAAAGCATTGGAAAATTAGTTGCATCTGAGTTTGTGTACTTGTTTAGTATGCTTCTGATGTTAAAAAGTAGAAAATGAAGTACCTTTGTTGTTCTCAAGCAGTCCATGTGACAGCCTGGCACACTCGCTCTCTTTTTTCCAACTCTTGTCCTGTATTTACAGTTTGACTTCATATTTTGAGGGAACTTTGGTTGTACCTGAAGAAACGAACACAAGGATGCATAAAATTCCTTTCACATAAACATTGAACTAAAACAACAAAGGACTCTGTCATCTTACAGGTTTGGCATTATAGAGGCATTTAGGTTCAGCGTTACAATCTCCACAGCGACCCTGCAAAGAAAGCAAACTTTCCTTAACGTTGTCCATTATGCCACTTTGAGATTCACCTCATAAAATTCAAATAGAAACTTACAGAAATCTTTAAAATCACATCTTTACTGCAGTGGTTCTTGTGGAGGTCTAAGACACGTGGGATCCCGAACGCAGTGCCATGCCTCGTCTCAGTGAAGCTTCCGTTTATGGGAACGTCATTGGCCATTGTCTGGAGTTTAGGACTAGTTAGTCACGACTAATTTCATCTAAGTGTTGTACAGAATATGAGCAATTGTTGGTTGTGCAATACCTGATTATCAATGTCCACAAAAAACATGATCTGAGTACCATTTCCCAAAAACGTGTTTTTGAAAAGTCCATTGCCCAAGTGTTCAGGGAAGAGTTGCTCGCCTAGAATTATGTGATATTTTACGATGTCTAGGCTCTGTTGAAAAGAGACACTTTTATCAATTAATTTTATGAGTGAGACTAGAGTGTCTCACTAGAGTAGTAGTCACAAACTTAATTCCGGGAGGGCCACAGCTCTGCAGAGTTTAGCTCCAACCAGCTCGAAAGTTTCTAGTAATTCTGAAGAGCTTGATTAGGTGTGTTTGATTAGGGTTGGAGTTAAACTGAGCAGAGCTGTGGCCCTCCAGGAACTGAGTTTGAGCCCAATGCACTAGAGTATGAGTGTCTAGCATCATTTCAAAACGTTCCACTCACCAGTTGTGTCGAGTTTGTTTTTTTCAGGTACTCTTGCATGGCACTGTCATTTGGGACAAAAATGGTATAATCTCTAGTTGGGATATTGTTTTCCAAGTTGTAGAGCTAAAAAAACAGAGACAAATATGTTTATGTAACAAAGTTACTTTGTAACTCTTGTACAGTTCTTGAAAACATTGATTAAGTTATATTTCTAGATCAAACACACCAGCACTGCCTGCCTGAAAAGGCTAAATTCTGGCGTGTTGTTCAGGAACTCCATCAAACCAGGAGGAGGTGGAGGGAAATCAGATAGAGCAGGTCGAAGAACCTGTAAGCAAATTTGTTACAGTAAAAATTTAAAATTTAGAAATGTTTCATTTTTCGGAGACCAAGGGTATTAAAATTTGGCCAAACTAGGCCAGAGTATTTTTAGAAGGAAATCAGAGTGTTTCAGGAGAAAAAATTTCAGGCATTGCTAAGAATTTCTAAATGTTTTAGAGCGTTGCTATGCAGTTGCTAAGGCATTCTACATGTTTTTAATGTAAGTTTTGTTGTTGCTATGCAATTACTAAGGTGTTATACGTGTTCTTATGTTATGTTCACACCAAAAGCCAAAAGCGAATATTTACATTGCATTACTCGCTAGATGTTTTTCGCATCACTCTTGCGAATAATAACATAAAAACAATAAAAAAGGTCCCGTCTCACGGACCTTTCCCGCCCCTGACCCCACCCCCTCTCTTTCTCCCACTTTGCTTCCTGTCTAAATACTATCCTATCCTAATAAAAAAGACAAATAAAAATAAAACCTTAAAAAAAAAAAAAAAAAAACCTTTTCGGATACAACCAGACGCATCAAACCAGACATGTCAATAAGCTCTTCGATGATTGGCTTGCGTGACAGTGTGTCATGCGAATTTTCCGCTCGAGTTGAAATTTTTAAACTTAAGTGGAAGACGCGATTTAGGCGAATATTGTGCATTTCTCGCCAAATGCATCACCCAATTTGAGTATTTCACATCGCCTGGCATGAATTTGCGTTTGATCACATATTTGCAATGACTTTGTATGTAATCTATTTGCGCTAATAATTAATTTAGCTTTTGGTGTGCACTCACCATTAGAACATTGCTATGTTGTTGCAATGGAGCTGCTAATGTGTTCTAAATGAGTTTAGGGCTTTGCTTTGTTGTTGCCAGGGGGTTTTGAGTAGTTGCTAGGTCATTGCTATGCCATTTCTTAAGTGTTCTTCATGTTTTTAGGGCATTGCTTTGTAGCTACTAGGGTGTTGCCATTCATTTGCTCAGGTGCTCTAACTGTGATAATGCATTGCTATGCTGTTGCTAGGGGGTTCTGTGTGTTTTTGGGGCATGCTCTGTTGTTGCTAGGGTGTTATGTACTAAGTGTTCTGTGTTCTTTTAAGGCATTGCTATCAAAGACTTTATATATAGGAAGACTGTGCACTTATATTATTTATGAATGGGAGAAAGTGCAACGCCCAATACGGCGAATAAGCCCCACCTTCTAAATGAAAGAGCCAATCGATGATTAGTAAAGTCATGACTGCGCATGCTTTTTTGGCTGGTATAGCATGAAAAACAAGCTTTTTTAATGGTACTTGAACATAAGAAACAAGCTTTATGAGACTGGTGTTTTTTCATTGGTGTTTTCAAAATGTGAAATTTGATCGTAAGCTTCGTGAACAGTTTTGGAGAATTTGATGTTTCCCCATTCAAAGAGATAGGAGCTGCACTTGCATGCCCGAGAAGCATTTTAAAGATAGCTGGCGAGTGAAATTACTTGTCTTAAAGGGACTTTATTGCAAAGCAGTTGCTAAAGTGTTCTAAGTGTGTTTGGGGTGTTGCTATGTTGTTGCTAGGGCGTTGCTATGTAGTCTTTAGACATGTCTTGATTCCCTCTGTCATGATCTCCAGCTGGAGTGCCCATGAGCTCCTCTAGAGGGCACTCAATTCTGTACCTTGCCATTCACACAGGACTTTATTTCCCATAATCCTTTGCACAGACTCATCAGTTGCATCACCTGTCTCTCATTAAATCTCATCAGTTCACAGCTGTCTCACATTAGAAGGACTTTAAAAGTAGCACACACACACGCTCTGTCTTCGCTGGTGATTGAATGTTTAGCCCTTCCAAGTTTCCTACTTTCCTAGATATTGCCTTTCTCGTGTTTTGACCCTTTGACTGTTACCTTGTTTTTGATTTATTGCTGCCTGCCATGACCATCGCCTGTCTTGTGGATTATTCTTTTGCCTGTGCCTCGGATGTTATTGTTTGCTGCTGTTTGACCCTGCCTGTTGTGACTACACTCTATGAAATAAAGCCTTGCTTTTGGATCCCCAACTCTGTCGTCATGACTCCCTACATTACACCCTCCTTCCATGCAACTCCAACAAATGTTCTCATTTATTGTAAATTAATAATACAAAGTTTAATACTTTAGATTTAAAATGTAAAAAAAACAGACACAATCTTTGCTTTAAGTTAAATTACCGTGTCAATGATGTGAATGCACCCATTTATTGCCTTGAGGTCTGGAGCGAGGATGGTAGCATTGCCGATCATGAGCTCCTGGGAACATGAGGGTTAACAGGTCACATCAGAGCAGTTAAAGATGACCAGTTTAAGGTGTTAATTAAACCGAGTGGTGGGGTTTGTGTGACAGTTACCCTGCCGTTGCTATTGACCTCCCATTTAGTCTTTCCTAGAGTCTGTACTGTTTTACCAACCAGCTGCTGTAAGTCTTCAGAGGTGTATATCCCATCTAAAAAATGAACTCTAGACAGAAATTGCAAATGAAAAATGCATTTATTAGATTTTTTTTTTTTTTAAACCTCAGAATTCAGTTCGCGATGTCGATCCAAACACTTACTGCAGAAGGTGAGGAAGCCTGTAATAATCGAACCAAAATGACTCCTCTGAATCGCTGAGGTTTTTGAAAGCAGCTTTAGATGGAACCAAAGCTGTGATTCTGCTGTCGCTGTCAATCACTTTGTGCCTCTGCAGATGAACACAGAAATGTTGTATTATATTATTTGTTTACATACTCTCAATATGTTACTACAACACTATTGTAAATTAATTAATTGACAGTTTACTTGGATAAAGATGAACTTACTAGAAGGAAGCGGTTGAAATTATAAAACTCAGAGTTTCCATCTAGCTCCTAATAATAAAAGCAATAATAAAAAGATGAACAACTTAACAATACGTTTTGATTTTAAATGCTGATTTTGATCAAAATCTGTTTTTAATAACAAATCTGTTGTGTATGAGTCCATATGTTATATTCAAAAATGTTTGTGTTTGAAAAATAAGGTATTTTATTTGTGTTTTGACCTTTTATTGTTCATTTAAAGAAATTATGAAAACTTTTTTTTTTTTTTTTTTTCAATGAACTCTCATTCTAACTGACAGAACTGTATGCCGTTTTTCAGTCAAAAAATTTTGTTCGTTTAAGGTTTGTGTATGTTGTTCATTTAGTTTGTGGTTTGTGTATGTTGTTCATTTGAAATATAATGTACGGAAAATAATGAAAAACAATTATGTACGTTTTAATTAGTTTTGTTAGTAGTACTAACTTTTAATAATTTAAATAAAATGTAAAAAATAAAATGCATATATTGCTATTATTTATTACTAAACCATTTTTATGCATTTTTAAAAGCAATGTTGTTAACTAATTTATAACTTTACAATTAAATAAATGCATAAATGCGTCATCTTACCACAAACATGTTTCCATAACATGCGAGTCCGTCGCCTTCGTATTCGTTTCGGCACACGCATTCACGTATTCCTGGGCTCTTTAATTTACATGTGGCCTGAACACATTATCATACTGTTATGCCACATTACACGCTAGCTCTTGCATGTATAAAGGAGTGTTAGCCTTTAAATATAATTTCACCAGCATCCGTATTTTGACAGGTTATTCAGAGATGTACAGATGTATTTAACAGATAAATCTGCAAGCATGAAATACAGACCAGAGAATGGCAGCCTCCGTTATTTGACAAACAGGGGTTGACGACTTTACAGACGACGCCATCTCCCATGTAGCCTTTCTTGCAGCTACATTCATTCTGAACAGAGAAATAGGTTGAACAAAACTCAGTTCTGGGTTTGCAATAGTAATTGTTCTTTTATACTTAAGTTCAGAGTTCTCAGATTTTTCTATTAAAATTCCTTTGCAGAAAAAAAAATAGTAAACCTTTAAAATAAAACCTTTAAAAAATTAAATTAAAAATTAAACTGTAAAACTGTTTTTTTTTTATAAAAGGTCAATATTATAAGCAGTATATTCTTGTATTTAACAGATAAATCTGCAAGCATGAAATACAGACCAGAGAATGGCAGCCTCCGTTATTTGACAAACAGGGGTTGACGACTTTACAGACGACGCCATCTCCCATGTAGCCTTTCTTGCAGCTACATTCATTCTGAACAGAGAAATAGGTTGAACAAAACTCAGTTCTGGGTTTGCAATAGTAATTGTTCTTTTATACTTAAGTTCAGAGTTCTCAGATTTTTCTATTAAAATTCCTTTGCAGAAAAAAAAATAGTAAACCTTTAAAATAAAACCTTAAAAAAATTAAATTAAAAATTAAACTGTAAAACTGTTTTTTTTTTATAAAAGGTCAATATTATAAGCAGTATATAATTTTTTTTGTTTTTGTTTTTTTTTGCTCAAACATAGGATCATTGGTTTGATTCCCAGCAAAATTTACATGCATGAACTAATAAAAATGTACACCTTCAACACCGCGTGTATATATTCATAAATGTATGTATGCATGTATTGACAGATGTATTCAAATAAAATTATCTATCAATAGTATAAACGCTGAGGTAGTTGAAAAACTGGCATAACAAAATACTTGTTCGTAAATGAGAAACAGTAACACAATTTCAAGAAAAACATAACCAGAATTTCCAACAACTAAAATATGTGTTTGTGTCAAATTGACGAAGAGCATAATAAGGGCTAGAGAAGACATGTGTGAACCTCCACGATGCAAAAGGCTTTCAACAGAAGCTCCAGTGATATTTTTTGTGCTTTGTCTGTCCTACAGGTTAACTGTATCCTCACAGCTTGTTCAGTATTACCTGTCCTGGTCCAGTGACTGTGCATTCTGCATTTTCATGACATCCACCATGGCTCTCACTCAAGCAGTTATTGATTCCCACACACAAACGTCCATCGCCTGTCCATCCTTCCATACAAACACAGTTCACCTTTCCTGCATCATACATACATCCGGCCTATAAAACAAAAAAGTTAAGCTTAAAATTATTACTTTTATAATTAGAATTATTTAATCTGATCAGATTTCTTTATTCTTATTATGGTTGAAAAACACAGGCCTAGCCAATGCCGTAAATCATTTTCATGTGTCAGTTTGAATCAAAGGAGCGACTTTAAATCACTGCAACTTCTGAATTCTGATGTATTAGTAAAAATTAGGCAGACATCACTTCAGATTTGTACATGTGAGGGCTAAAGGCAAACTGCTGGAAAAGAGAAATAAACATCTGTCTCACATTGACGTCGCAGCCTCCTCTCTGAGGCTGGAGGCAGGGATTGGTTTTAGTGCAGGTGTAACCATCTCCTTCGTATCCAGGCAGACAAACACACCTATAGCACAATGGACGATAGAGCAATAACATGCCAAAGATTGATGGCGATTAAAAAGTCAGCACATAAACTGGCATTACTGACATGCTTGCTTCAGTGGGCACTGCAGTAAAAGTACTGGGTTGAAAAAATAAAATTAATAAATGTGCATTGTAGAGTAAAAGTATTGGGTTGTAAAAAAAAAAAAGCTAAATATTTGCCAAACATTTTGTCTAAACTAAACTAAATAAATAAAATAATAGAAACAAATAAATATTTGCCAAAATGCATGTCCAAAATAAAATAAAAAAGTAATCAAATCAAATAATGTGCACTGCAGAGTAAAAGTATTGGATTGTAAAAAATATAATTTTGTCTAAACTAAATAAATAAAATAAATTAAAGCAAAAAAATAAAAAATATTTGCCAAAAAAAAATTATATTTGCTAAAATTAAAATAAAATACCAGATTGCAGTCTACAATCATCTACACATCATGCTCAAGTGACACTAACATGGTTTGATCGTTGTTGTAGACACATTTAGCGTGAATGTGGCAGTGCTTGAGGACACCGTCTGAATTGCAGGGGGTGGGGGTCTGGTCACAAAGCTCCCCTGAAAAGTCCTCCTGACAGGATCCTCTCCTACACACCCCCATACTGCCAGGTCTGTTATCACACACGCCATGGACACAGCAGCAATCTACAGGAGCAAACAGAGAGTGCAAGCAGAGGAGAAGGTCACAGATGCTGGTACTGTACTTATGCTTTGGACAAAGAGACAAAAGGAGGTATTATGAAAGTATATAAGGTATATAACTTCACCTTCATCACAGTTCTCTCCATGTTTGTTGGGGTTTGAGCAGAGGTGGCAGCCTACACCCGTAAACGCTGGTTCACATTTACAGGAGCCGTTCCCATTGATGCCGTCAAAACACTACGAACAGACACATGACAAATAAACACCAGAACTTCCAGTCACGACCGTAGTGAGATCATATTTGCATACTTACAGTCCCTTTATCATAACACGGGTGCTGGAAACCCCCAATGCACGGTTTACAGTTTGGCCCATAGAAACCACTACAACACTGTGGCGTCTGAAAACAAGATGTCACACATCTCACAAACTTCCGTAATCATACAGATTATTGGTTATAAATTGAGTGCATTAGTCCCGCCCACGTTTTCAGTGGCATTGGTTCCGGAAGCATTTTTGCTATTTATTTTTCCCCAACAGAATTAAAAAGTTACAAACCATGAACCAAGCCAACTATCTATGAGAAGAATCACAACATTACAAACTTTGATTTGAAGCAAAAAAAAAAGGACAAAAAGACAACGGTACAAGACTGCGTATTTAACGGAACTACAATCCCATGAACCACTGTGAATTACATAATCAAATTAAACAATATTGATATATAAAACTACTCATTTAAAGTTGATTATATGAGTAGAAACAATATATTTTGAGTTTATTGCAAAATATTCGTTTATTTACAAGCTCTTGTGGTATGTTTTGTACAGAATCATGGGTAATGTAGTTTTTCATCAAGAATTCTGCTGTTAAATGGGATTACTTTAAAAATAAGTTGAAATAATGCAGGTTGATGGCTTCATCTGATGTATATACCATTGATGATCAGCCTTGTTGCATATAGTAGATCTGTCTTGAAAGGTTTATAAGTTATCGTTAAAAAACTATTTACCTATGTAGAAAACGAATGGAGTCTTTACGATTTTACAACAATTGCAGACATTTATGCAAGGGTTGTGTTTGTATGTGGAATCTGAGACCTTGTTTTCATACCCTCTCAGTAATGTTGCAGTATTTGGCACAACCTTCCTCGAATAAAGAATACGACCATCGGCGATCAGGAATTGGTTCGCAGCCTCTCAAATGATCTCCCTAGGTGAAAAAAGCCCAGATGCAGTGTTCGCGTCAATAAATTATGCAGCTCTGCTGTAAACAGTGCTGATGTTTAGATTTTCTTCATTGGTTGTTGTAATTTTGAAAATACATTCTTTTAAAATGTCTTTTAATAAGTACATATTGATTATAAATGTGTTAATTGCTTAAATAATTCAAAAAACATAAAATACCAGATCAACACTTCCAGGCGGACATTGTGTCTCATGGAGATGGCTGCATCGGACACAGGTACCCTATGAAAAGAAGCAACATTTTTCACAGAATTCATAGAAAATCTTGTTGCACAGATGTTTTATTATCCATAAAATTATGTTAGATAGAGTTATGGTGCTGAATATTTGTTTTGCTAGCAACAACTATGTGTAGTCACGCATAAAAAGGCACCTACAAAAGAGATCCTGCTCCCATTAATGTCACACCGATGGGGCATTATGGGAACTATAGAGGAAGGTACAAGAACTCCATCAATTAGGTGAATGATTCCATTAGATGCGGCAATGTCTTTCGTTTCGAGAGGTATTCCTTTATCGCCCAGTAAGACTCTTCCCTGTGGATTGATTGAGAGAGCGTAAAACCAACAGTTCCGTCATTTTCTGATTTCCCATTATTACAATGTCACTAAGTCACCAAATTTTTCATTTTAAAACAGAATGAGGCCCAACACATTTGTACCAAATTTCATAAAAATTGCTCATTCTCATCAGGAGTTACAGCCAATGCAATCATAAAAGCACATTCACTTACATCCTCCGAGGCATTGATCCTTAAGATCTCATTGGCCATTGTTGTAATCTCAGACATGCTAGCAAGCTGGTCCACAGTAACCTAAGACAAAGATATTTGACTTGATGTATGTTATCTATTTCACAACTATGAAACTGGGCCAAACATTTCACCAAATGTGCTGTTTTAAGACTAGTTTAAAAACACAAACATACATTTAATATTATTTTAAAACTCACTGACCCAAAGATTATACTAAATATTGCACTTACATCCTAGATTAAAGATTTTAAAGATTTTAATTAATGTCTGTTAGCTTTGTCTGTTAGCGTGTATTGCTAAACACTGACAAATACAGCTACCTTTTGAAAAAGCGGTTGGAAAATGGTCCAAAAGTATTGCTGTCTAAATGCTAACTCCATTCTTGCGAAAAAATCTTATGAAATTGTACGCTGAGCAGCAAATTAGCAGCAAATGCTAATTTCGCAAGAGCTTCACAGAATGAGGTTTACCATCTAGATATGACTTAAACATTTGCCCCAACAACACAAATAAACTCATAGGCATACACATTTTTGTCCAATCAAATGCTCTCTAGAATAGGAATGTCCCTACTTCTAATATAACCTGCAAATGACTAGCATTAGCATGTAGCAAATCATAGCTTTGGAGGTGTGACGAAAAGCAAATATGTGCTTCCCCAACTTCCAATTTCAAGAAAATTGCATTCGTCAAACCATTTCATGGGAAGCAACGTTCATAAATGCCTCATTTTAAAGTCAAATTAACTGTGGGAAATGATTTTGTATGTCAAAGGAGACTTACAGCAGCCAGGGAGAACATATGGTGTTTCAGAAGCATCTGAAGCTTTGGTTTGGCCTTTAAAACAAAGAGATGAAAGATCAGTGTGTGTGTTATATGAACAAATATATGAATATCCTAAAAATTTGATTAAAACACTGAGTAAATATTTGTTCTGAATCATTTGTTTATACAAATCCAACTTCATTTGAGGAAGAAAGCATATAATGGCAGCTCACTTCATTCACCATGTACATAAGACTTCCATCTCTGGATTTGTCTATGGCTGTGTTGGTTGGAACAAACACTGTAAGTGGACCTGAACCTCTGACAGGCAACAGGGCTCCACAATTCTGCAGCAGTAAGAGAAAAAGTTTTCTCAATGCTTGGGTTCAGCTGAGAAATGCAGAAAAGGAGCACGAGAGGAGATCACTCACATCAACCAGAGACAGGAATCGATTGAACCTGTCATCCTCTCTGAAAATCTCCCCGATGGTCTTTGAGGAGAACTTGAGACATTAGAACATCTACATTAGAGGGTGTTGAGGTTGGTGCTGTGTGTCATTCATCAGATATTATTAGATCAGCTGCTTGTGAAACAGGTTGAACGGCTTTACCTCCATGTTGTTGTTTGAAGACCCGATATGAGCAAGAGTAAAGGGCTTGTCAATAATATGAATTATTCCGTTGGATGCTGGGATATCGCTCTCAAGTATAGTAAACAATACGTCTGGATCCCTCATCAGGATAAAATGCTGCAGACACACGCACAAATCAATGGATGAATACATGAATAGATCAGACAGAAAAATAGACTGATGAGAGAATGACGGATAGAACAATAGACAGACATAGATAGTATGATAGACAAAACGATAGAAAGAACAACAGACCCACAGACAGAACGACAGCATTTTAGATAACACAATAGAAAGAACGATACATTGTAAAATAGAACAATGTATAGTATGATAGAGAGACAAACTGATAGAATGATAGACAGAATGATAAATAGTATAATACGATACATAGACAAAAAAATAGAAGACAGTACTGTAGACAGAACAATATAAAGAATGATAGAAGATGAACGGATTGACAGACGGAACAATAGAAGGATAGAACGATATAAAGAATTTTAAAAAAATGTCTAAACAGTACGATGGGCAGAGCGATTGATAGAACGTTAAAACGATAGAATGATACAACGAATGATAGAATGATAGGGATACACCGAAATTAAATTTCTGGGCCGAAACCGAAAATTCTGGATGCACTTGGCCGAAAACTAAAACCGAAACCGAAAATGCTTTGTAATGATTATATATTATTTTATTAAATAATATAAAGTAATTTTTGTAAGACTTTTTAAATGTAACTCAATTTTAATGATACTGAATTTAATAAACACAAGCCAATAAAATAACCACACTTTTACTGAAAGTAACACAATAAAACTGGACAGAATTTATATTAATATTGGTAACACTTTACAATAAGGTTCATTAGTTAACTACTTTAGTTAACATGAACTAAGAATAAACAATAGTTCTTCAGCAATTTAATCTTAGTTCATGTTCATTTCAACATTTACTAATGCATTATTAAATTCAACAGTTGTGCTTGTTAACAGTTAATGCACTCTGAATTAACATGAACTAACAGTGAACAACCGTATTATCATTAACTAACATTAAGAAAGATTAATAAATACTGTAATAAATGTATTGTTCATTGTTCGTTCATGTTAGTTAATAACTAACATTAACTAATGGAACCTTATTGTAAAGTGTTACCTTAATATTAAATATCAATATATTATTTTTATTCACTTCTATGTAACAGAAGCAGATATTATATATAAGTTTGTTTGTTTCTGACTAATTATCCAAATAATGTATAGTCCTACAAAGCTATTATTATCAGAGCATGTGAGCAGAGCATAGCGCCACTGAAGGGAGCATCATTTTACCAGCTGTACAAGCCTACACCATGTTACAGCACACAGTAGCGCTACTGCAAACAGGAACAAGTATACTGCATAGAAATTTCCTGTCAGCGTGTTATTTGAGCGGACTTTGCTCTTCCGGTGAGCATGAGCGGTACACGAGCGGAATATTGAGCGGAGCGTCAAACTGCGCAGTGATGAGGAGAGTGAAACCTGCGCACTGAACACTGCCATGCAATATATATTATTATATGTAGCCTATACTTCGGTGCATCCCTATAGAATGCTATATATAATGATAAAACAATAGATAGACTGATATAAAGAACAACAGAAAGAATGGTAGACAATGCAATAGAACGACAGATAGAATGTTATATAAAGAATGGCAGAATGATAGACAGTGTGATAGACAGAACAAAAGATCGATTGATGTAGAATGACAGAATATTAGTACAATAGAAAGAATGATAGATAGTATGATATAACGATTGATAGAATGATAGAACAATAGATAGAACAATGTAAAGGATGACAGATGGAATGTTAAAACAGTAGACAATCACAGAACGATAAATAGAATGATAGAATGATAGGTGGAATGGTAGATACAATGATAGACAGCACAACAAAGAGAATGACAGATAGTATGACAGAACGATAGACAGCAGGATAGAATGACTGATGCAGAATGGTAGTATGATAGATAGAATGATAGACATAATTATAGAATGATATAAAGAATAATAGATATACAGTAGATAGATAGATGGATGGATGGATGGATGGATGGATGGATGGATGAACACCTTTTTTGTTTTGAATCTGATCTTTTCTCCTCCGTACATCCACATGTCTTTTCCCTCCAGATCAGTGTAGAGTTTTTGTCCGAGGATGAGGTGATTTTTGCACACTGCGTTCAGGACGCTGCTCGAGGATTTTCCTGCAAGCGTCTGAAGAACACAGCATATGTAAACATCTGCTCGCAATAAACAGGAAGTTGTCACACAAAAAAACAGGAAACATTATGAGGACGTGAAACACAAACTGCCAGGCCACTGTTTGGGTGTTTTTCAGTCTGCTTCAACTCACTTGGGAAGGATTCTGTCCCGCAGGAATGAACGCAGTGAACGGGCCGTGCTGGCTGAGTGTGAACTCACACGCTTGCTCTGAAAAACACAACACACTGTCAGTGCTGGCTGCTTTCAAACTGATAAAACAAACTCAATTGTTCACTCAATGTTGGATGAGAAAAAAAAAAGAGCGGGAAAGCAGGTCTGGTGATCTCTGCGGACCCACCAAAGAACCGAACGCTTCCAGTGAGGTTTCCTGCCTGACTGCCCTCTCTGTCCAGCTCCAGAACTCTTTCCATGAGGTTACCATAGCAACGTCTGCCATCGCCGATCTGCTGAGCATTGCAGCGGCAGCTGAAAGAATGAAACGTCTCGGTTTATACCCCTGGCCTTCTGTGAGCATCTGAGCAAAACATCTCAGCTATTCATGACGCAACAGAATCTCTCATTACTGATCTCTTTACAAGGTCATCCCTTATGAAAATTAGCCATGGTTTTACTACAAATAAAACCAAAGAAACCATGGTTACTATAGTAAAACCAAATTAACCATGGTTTTGCTATACTAACCATAGTTTAACCATGGTATTTGTAGTAAAACTGTGGTTATACAAATGGTAATCAATATGCCAAAAAAATCATGGTTACTGCACTTTCTATAATAAAACCATGGTTCATTTTCATAAGGGATTTTTTTGTTTTTCTACCAATAATATAATCAGCACGATTCAGTATATTACTACACAGATGTGTGTTAAAGATGCCATACATGAATGTTTCTTCCAAGGGAGAGCTATTGAGTAGTTAACGCAACGTCTACATAACATTTTCATAATGTTCAGGGAAGTGTTGTTCAGTTTTTCATGTTTAAGAAACTTCCCTTAAGAAGAAGTTAAATTAAAAACATGCATTTTTAATATTTAGTAGCCTACTTAAAAGGCAATAAAGCCCATATAAATTGTGTTTTTTTGCTCACTACTGCCACATTTCCCCCTTATAGACAAACATAGGTGGGCATCTTTAATTGTCTTTCATTTAAAATTTTTAAAACACATTTTTGCATTGCAACATTATTCAAAATTACAATTAAACACATTTTTTTCTTCTATATTCTTTTCCTTTTATATTAGCGCAATGCATCCATATGTGTGAATAATTAAAAAGTGGTACAGCAAACAATCCCATGCTGTTTAAATACTTAAAATAAAAATACTAAAAATAATGCATTTCAAATTACAGTAATTAAATTTAGATGCAAATGCATCCAAAATTAATAAACAAATTAATCTTAACTTATGCTGATTTATATTTAAACCAATTCCAAAAATTGCAATGTTCTAAAAAATAAGCTTAATTTTCATTAAACTAAATATAATTTCTTAAATTTAAAGAAAAATAATCCTATTTCAGGACCATTTTCGGATTGCAGCCATGACAAAAAACTTTTCCTCTAAATTATTTTGCTTTTAACATTACTGTAATGCATCCAGATGTTTAAATAATTATCTTTAGACTGTAATTACTTTAATACAATTAATTTGTATTAATACAATTCAGCATTAATTTACAATATAAAACATTTCAAATGTCCTTTGACAGATGGAGAAAACAAAAACAGAGAAGATCCTAAATATTTAAGAAAATATTTGACGCTAAAGAGCATTTCATGGTACTTTTCATGCAGTTAAAAAATATATAATAAAGCTTATTTAATTATTTAAAGACAATGCAGGAGGAAAAGTGTGGGGAAAAAATTGTTTAAATATCATTAAAAATTAGAAAATTGAAATGGTCCAAAATATTAATAATTTTCAATATTCTTATTGTTGGGGTTGAAATGTGACCTAGATGGACTTGGACAGGTTTTGAAAGATTCTCTCAGTCATTACAGTGGTGGTGTTGAAGGAAGTGAAAGTTGCCTTTGTCATGTTATCATGAGGGAAGCACCGGGACAGACCTGGGCATGCCGTCTGAGTTGGTCTCGCAGCGGGCGCTGACGTGGCATGAACCTGGTGCGCAGGCCGATTTTTGTGTACAGCCCTTCGACGGGTCGGACGATTCCATTCCAGGCAAACACACACATTTCGACTGGAGAGAAACACACACAAAACTCATAACAATTATGCATTGAATTCAACATTAGTTTCAGATTCTATCCCACAGTGCACTGCTCACCTTCCCTGGGCTTGTGAATTCACAGACAGAGGACTCTACAGGACAGCCCCCATTATTATTGTCGCAGGGGTTGATGGGAAGGCAGTGTTGGCCATCTCCCTTGAATCCCTCTTCACACTCACACTGAAACTTCCCACCGTTAAATGAACACTTCGCGTTAGCATCGCAAATTCCTTGCGAACACACGCCTGGAACAGGATAGAAGCAGATGACGGATAGGAACTAGCCTCTAAAATGGTTGAGAAACTTAAAGTCAAAACACTACAGGAAAAAGCTGTGTTTTCAATTTTGAGATTTTGGGTTATTTGGCTTTTCATAACATGTTGTGGAAAGAAAACATCAAAAAAAAATACTTTTGAGTGTTTATTTTATTGCAGTTTATCTATTTGTGTCTGTTACAGTACATATATTAAAAGCCGTTTTATCTAAAAAAGTTTTTCCTCCACTTTAGTAGCACTTACATACACCAAAACTTACAGTTTTATTCCCATCTATATTCTGAAGGATTTTACTGTGGGGTTTGTTCATATATAATTCGTTTGGTTTTATACAACATTTTATTCCTAAAAACATGGTTAAAATGTATATTTTCTGGCTGTCGACAGTATCTTCTGATTTATGGAGTGATAAAAAGAGATATCCAAAATCCCCTCAGTAAAAAGCTTTAACTCTAATATGTCAATAAAATTAAACATCTATTTTGAATCTGGCTTTATCCAGTGTTCTGGAAAATGTAAGCAAATATTTAATTAAACATAAACATAGCATTTCAGAGAACTTGAAAGATTAAAAAATGCTTGAAATTTTTAATGTCATCAATCGGCTGGGGAAATATGGTGCTATCTGTTAGTTAATTTTTTACCCTATTCACCTGGGGCGTCCTGCCTTAAAATTAGCTGAATATTAACCTACATTTTCAAAACGTGACACAAAACAAACATATAATGTAATATTTAACATGTCACTAAACATTAGAAGTACCTATACATGCATTTCCAGTCTTCTTGTATCCAGGAAGACATTCGCACACAGCATTTGTGTTGTCTCCCTTACAGTACGAATAGGCCGGGCAGTTTGAGCAAGATGAAGAAACTGCACAGGAAACAATAAGTATGATTTAACAAAATCAGCATGATGATATTTACTGGGAATAACTGGACCATGGGTAGATAAGCTTACAGAAATAGTGCCTAATTTACCTTTATCACACTTTGGTCCTGAAAATGGCGGCTGACAGTGACATTCGCCATCTCCGTCTGGTCCGGAGTTACACTTTCCTTGCACACAGCTGCACTCTACAATAGTTTTACAATTAAACAATTTTATCTCCAAACATGGTGATTATTAGCTTGTGATATCAGAAATCACTACAAATAACAGACCTGAACGGCAGTGGTCTCCATAGGCGTTCTCTTTCAAACATTTCTGGCATGCAAAACCTGTATATCCCTCCTGAAAAATTGTTTATTATTATTAGTAGTAGTAGTAGTACAGATAGTATTAGATACAAATGTCATTGAATAAAGCTTATTTAAATAAATGAATGACCATATATTTCATTAAAAAAAAAACTGTTGAATTAACATAAAATTAAAGTAAAAGAACAGATTATATATTTATTTATTTGTTTGTTTATTATTATTATTTTTAATTGTGATATTACTGGCCCCAAGAAAGCTTAAATAAATAATAGATTAAAAAACTGTGAAATCAAAAACCACCATTTATTTTATATCACTTTAATAAAACGTTAATAAATATGCATCTATTTCAACAAAAATGTTTGAATTAACATAATATGTAGAAATATATAACTCAGATTTTTTTTAAAGTAAGTCTAATTTACATTATTAGTATTATCTATTTATTACTTATTATTTATTTATTTATTTTGTGTTATTACTTGCAAAAACAAGGCAAATGAATGAATGAATAAATCAATAAACAAATAAATAAATGTGCATCTATATTGACAACAAAACAAAAAAATCTATTTACTTTAAAAATATTTTAAAGTTTACTTTAAGTAAAAGAAGGTAACTCATACACACTTACATTACAAACACAGGTGCCATTTCCAGAGTCACATGTACCATAACCATTACACATCTTTCCGGACCAGCTAGGGCAAGCTGGAAAAACAAACAGAAGTTATTAGAAAATTTATCATTTAGTAGATACCTTCTTACCTAAAGCAATGTACATTTGAAGCAGCAATCTTTGGGTTTCCTGTTCAGACATTTAACCATATAACTATACTTAACTGAAGTTCAGAAGAAACTGATGGTCTGAAAAATGTTAGGACAATTACATCTTATAGATTTTAATGTATTTTAAATTTCTTATTAATTTGTCATAATAAATAATATTTCATATCCTCCTGAGACCCAGGGAACAAAAGTTTTGTGAATTTAGTATTTTTTTTTTGTATTATACTCATTACATTGTTTAGAGCATGAGAATGTTTTTTTGAAAAATAACACATTTTATTAATATTTTATGCTATGTCCTCTGTAGAGGACACCAGGACTAATTTTTTTTTTTAATAAAAAGACATGAATGAACATGCATAGGCTAAAAAATTTTGATTATTTTTTTAACCACCAATAATTTTTTAGGTTTCAGGATTTGTTTACATCAAACTTTGTATAAGGATTATTCTCAACTATGTTATGAAAGATATAAAAGAATGATTTGATATACCATTTTGCTTTATGAAATATGTGTGTAAAATGGCCATAAGAGGGTTTTCCCATTGTACACAATGTAGGCCTATCTATTCACTGTATCTAATTTGCATCTTAATGTGTTCTTGGGCAACATTTGATGAAAAAAATAAGTGTAATAATGGGAGTAATAATTGGCTCTAATATTTCATAGGAATATTGAAATATAATTTATTTCCCTATTCATTTATTGTGTCTCCTAAAATGCGTAATAAACATGCTTTTAGTCCCGGTGTCCTCTACAGTGGACATGTATGAAATCGATGAACCGTTTCGTAACAGAAATTCATATTTTGATTAGAAACCCCATAATATTTTCATGAGATATTGATTTATGACAAACTGTTTTAAAAATTGTCAGATTTAAATGTTAATTACAAAATATTATCTTATTTCCATAAGGCTGATGATACACAGGGCAACTTTTTGAGCAATTTTGCCAGGCAACTTTTTTTGAGCAAAGTTGCTTGGGCACTATCCCATTGAGAATGGGTAACAAATTTCTATCTGGATAATTTAGATCAGTCGTTGGCCCGCCCGTTGACAGCAACATTCCCCAAAGTTCCCTGGCAACATTGCTCAAAAAGTTGCCCCGTGTATCATCAGCCTAAGAGTGTTACATTTGATCACTAAATTAATCTCAGCCATTTTTAAAAACCAAGGAGAGGGAGTGGGTCATGGTAAAACTTCCAAACATTTGGTATCTCTGAAAAGCCCTGAATGCTCTGTACAGGACTTTCAGACTTAAAACTGTGGCATGTATATATTCTCAGAGAAATTCACTAAAATATACTGTCCACTAAAGAGGACAAAAGTTTATTCCTGGCCCCAGGAGGATATAAAGCGATGACTTATTAAAATTAGTGCTGTCAAATGATTAATCGCGATTAATCGCATCCAAAATAAAAAATGTTGTTTACTTAATATATGCATGTGTTTATTATGTATATATAAATACACACACATTCAATATATATTTTGAAAATACTTACATGTATACATTTATATGATTATATTTTACATTATATATAAATATATTTAATATATAAGCATAACATATTTTCTTGAATATATACATGCATCTGTTTGTATTTATATATACATAATAAATATACACAATACACACTCATTTATTATTTTATTGATTTTGGAACTTTTTTAATCGTTTGACAGCACTAATTAAAATCTGAAGTGCAGAAACACTTTTTAGGTCATGGTAACTCACGCAAGCACAGGGGCCCCCAGAAGCCAGGACAGCAGTGCTGGACTGTCGTAACGCCCTGACAGCTATGAGAGCACCCTGACAGCTCTACTTGACGACTGCCAATCTCCACAACGTATCTGAAACAGCACAGAACACATTAGACACAAACGTTCTGAGCGAACAGAAAGGAAAAGCCTGGATAATCACACACCTGCAGATATCGGGGTTCTGGGTGATCTTCCTGAACCCTCGCGGGCAAACGACGGCGGCGGAAGCGGCGCAGGATGTGCAGGGAGTCCTGTAAAGGACTGTAACGGGCGCATCGCAGCGATTAGAAATGGCCTGGAACAACATAAAAACAAAAGGTGGCTCGAGAACAAGCATGTCATATCGCTACTGTGCACAATTCACGTAAACCAAAATCATTGATGTATTAAAAACCTAAGCGAAAAACTATTCTTTAAATGGGAATATACTCTGTGGTAAAGTAGCCTACCATTTTTAGTGACGAGTTCAAATGTTTATGCCATAGTATAGTACTTCATGGCATTAAAATATCATGGTATTGTCATGGTACACGTCCAAAAACGAGATAATATCATATTCACATACCATAAACATATATAAGTAGGCTACCATGTATTTTGGGCATGTACCATGAGAGTACAATACATGCACTTAAGTGAAATACCATAGGCTACTAATTACCATTGGTTGTATCTAAAAACCTTTGTATATTCATAGTATAAATCAAAGTATCATCTGATTTCAGCTATGTACCATGGTGACACCTCTTTTCGTAAGGCATTTGAATAGCATTTCAAAGAAAACCACCGTATAACCTACATGTACATGTCCAAATAGTATATTAAAAATTATACCACTCTTACAAAAACATTCTAGGCCAGTACCATGGTTCAGCAATCAGTTACAAAAAAATACCAAAAATTATGCATGGGACTAAGAAAATTTCGATTTGTTTTGGGCATGTACTATAGTGCAACATTGTATTCATGGGAGTACCATGTAAATACCATTATAATTTGTACTACCAAAGTCCGAATACAAAAATATCATAATATTTTTTAAAGTGCATATTTATATGGTATAGTATTTACATGGCCCTTAAATAAATACCACTGTGCATGTACAAAAATATTTTAATAAATCATTTAAATACTGACTTAAAGATGTAAACAACCGCTTTTCATGCAACTTTCCTGAATGTATCTGTCATACTATCTATCGTAGTAAATAACTATAGTATAAATCAAAGTACCATTGTATTACCATCTGATATCAGCAATGTACCATGGTACCACCACTTTTTGCTAGGCATTTACATATTATACAATGCTATTACCATAGTGCATGTCCAAAAAAGTATTACTATTAATTAAAAAATTATACCACACTTACAAAAGTGTAATGGGTCAGTACCATGGTCCAGTGATCAATCACTAAAAAATACTAAAAAGTAGACATGGTACCATGGAAGTATCGATTTGTTTTGGACACTATGGCAGTACTTGTATTGGCAATACCATAGTACTTTTTAGTCCATATTCACATAGTATAGTATTTACATGGTCTTTCAATGAATACCTTGGTATTACCACGGTACATGTCCAAAATAAACTTTTAACAAATCATGTAAAAAGTTACCTAAACAAGCAACCGCTTTTCATGCAACTTACCTGAATGTGTGAAGTCCACAGTACCATGAGTCCCAAAATGTGAAGATAAGACATGTCTGCTTCCCCAAAGCCAGTAAAAAATCCTGAAAAGTTGTCAGATAAACATGCAACACAAACAGAACTGCCTTTCCTGAGACCGGCCACTATCTCCAGTCACTGGACACAACAGGACGTCTCGATTTCTAACATCTCCAGAAAAACCTCTTCAGATCTTCTCACTCATGTACTTTCAAGGATTTGCATGTTGAACAGCTTGACACTGAGTGAGAGAGGTTTGATGTGACCACACAGCGGCTTCAAGCAAGAGAAAGGGTGAGAAAAACATCTTTTCCTGACAGGAAAATCACCGGATTTCCTCTACCGCATCGCCTCAGTGATGGTTTGGGAAGTCCATGTTTGTCAGCTGACAAGATTGCAGATTTCAGCAGAATTTGAAAATGGCACACTGACAATTAGCACTTTTTTTTTCATTTCACAGGGTCACATAAATAGCAAGTGCCAGTAGCACTAGGGTTAGAGTTGAGGTTGACTTCTTATTAAAAGTGAGAAACTTGCGAAAAAACAAGATATTTAAACAGTGACATTCACACATTTAGTAGCACATTTATCTAAAATATTTTATCAGTTGGCGTTTTCTGTGGGAATCGAACCCATTACCTTGAAGTCGTTAACATCATTTGAGCTACAGGAATGATAAAACGAAGTTTGAACAATCCTAAACTTTTATATCTCCTTTTTACCTTGAAGAAAAGTGTTCTTTGTACAATTTCATTTTTAATGCAGTTGTTGAAAAAAAAAAACAACAACAAACAAATGTAATTTGAATGGCTAAATTCAGTTTACAGATTACAGTAGATAGAAATTGGAAAGCAGACATTCTATAGGAAAAAAAAACAGCAGCGTTCACCCTGCAGCACTGCTGTGTCATCAGTTTGAGACTTTGAGAGTTCCTGCTATTGTGTCTGTCTGCTGAATAGTGATACTATTGACAGAGATTTTCAAAAAAAAATTGCTTTAAAAGAACACAAAATTATTAGGGCACCAGGTTTAAAATGGTCATTATTCTTATATTGTTTTTTGTTATTACTATTTAGTTAACTGATATTTGTGCCACATAATAATTTGGGATGTTTGCTAAATATTAAACTCATTTTGTATCAACTTGTCCTGACATAAAATGGTTTAGCTTTTTTACTTTTCTAAATGATTGTACTCTTTAATGGCAAATGATAAAATAGGCAGAAAGAGGGACTCAGGCCATATCTAGAGACCAGAATATTACAGAGTCTTGGGTTTGAGCTCTGTCGGTATGCAACCAGCCAGAACACCTTAGCAAATTCATAATAATGCACTAAAAACAGTCATAACACCTTAGCAATTGGTAGAAATGCACTAAAAACTACTGAGAACACATTTGCAACCACATAGCAACACCCCGGCAACCACCTACAACACCTTAGCAACAGCATAGCAACACCCTAGTAACTGCATAACAGTGCACTAAAATTGTTCAGAATACACTGGAAACCAGCTAAAAAGCCTAGCACCAGCTTAGCAAAGCGTGAAAAGTCACTCATAGCAAGTAACACCCTAGGAACCGCATAACGATGCGCTAAAAACCAATCCAAACACTCCAGAAGATCCTAGAACATCACCATAGCAACCCCCCACAACCACTTCAATCACATTGCAACACATTAACAACTTATCCATTACTTAGCAGTGCATGAAAAAGCACACAGCCTTAGCAACCGCATAGCAAAATTCCAGGACACCCTGGAAACCACAAAACACCTTAGCAACAATAAAGCACTGCTCTGGCAACCGCTTTCCAACAGCACCCCTACAACGTGCTAAAAGCCACTCAAAGCTCATTAGCAACTACATAACAACAACCTGGCAACCACATTAAAATGCCTAGCAATGCATTTAAACCACTCTTTTTTTAAAGATTTGTTTTTGACGTTTTTGCCTTTATTTAAATAGGACAGTGTAATGACAGGAAGTGAGAGAGGAGGCGGGATCGGAAATGGTCCACGAGCCCGGATTCGAACTCAGGATGCACGTAGCGCAACCATATATATGTATAGCAACAGTAACTAAGGAGGGCGGGTTTTTGCGAAGAGTCAATTGCGAGTTTATATTTCACAGTTCTGAGAAAAGAAGTCAGAATTCCAAGATATAAACCCACAACTGTGAAAAGAAGTCAGAATTGCAAATTTATCATGCAATTCTGAGAAAAAAGTAAGAACTGCGAATTTAGTCATTTTTCAGAATTATGAGTTTATATCTCACAATTCTGAAAAAAATGTCCTGCAATTCTGACTTTATAACTCACAATTTCAAGTTTATATCTTGCAATTCTGACTTTTAAACTTTCAACTACGAGTTTATATCACACAAGAAAAAGTCATAATTATGAGATAAAACGTCACACCTCTAGCAGAGTGCTTCAAAGCTAATGCTATAAAGACAATGGCCAGTATTTTAAAACTGAAAATTTCCCAGAAACAAAGCATTGAGTGAATCCAGCATGACCTTCACCCAGGCCAGAGTTTGCCTACCAAGAAATAACAGGAAGTGAAGGGGTCAGACTGACAATACCAGCGCTGGACACATTAATTCACCAGCACAGAGCAAATGTTTCCTGCCCTTTTTCACTTGTGTGCGACACGCAGTGTTTTAAATTACAGTGCTGAAAAATACCAGCTTCGTCAGTTTCCCCGAAGCACTGTTTTTTTGCGTGACCCCGTGTGCGTGTTCGTAAGCGATCTGCTAGTGGTCAATCAGACCATCAATGTTTCAGCAACAGGCCCCGTGCACACTGGGTTTCAAAGCAGGATCTAATATTGCTGACTCTCTGTCTTCGAGGGAACAACATGGGCTGGAGATTGAAGAAGAGGTTTTTTTTTTTTTTTCCGGTTTGCTCAACTAGGCCTTTGGTTGGTCACGCAACACTTTAGTGTTTGTTTGTCCAAATCTTTCTGTTAATTACACAGCTAGTATTAAAGATATGAATTTAGTTACAGGCAGATTTACCTAGCATTTTAAAGATTTTATTAATTGAATTAATTGGAAAATAAACTAAAACAAAAACATAAAACCAATAAAAAATATGAAATATATTGTAATAGTAATAATATTATATGAATATAATATTAATATATTGAAATAAATATATTCAAATAAATGAACAAATTAATATAAAAAATCCATAAAACATAAATATATTTACATTTTACATTTAGACATTTAGCAGACGCTTTTATCCAAAACGACTTACAAATGAGGCCAATGGAAGCAATCAAAATCAACAAAAGAGCAATAATATGCAAGTGCTATAACAAGTCTCAGTTAGCTTAATGCAGTAACTTACACGTAGCAAGTTTTTTTTTTTAAATCATATTATACATAAAAAGAGAACAGATAGAATAGAAAAAGAATAGAGCAAGCTAGTGTTAGAGGCCTTTTTTTATTTTGTTAATTGTATAATAAATAAAAAGAATACAAATAGATAGAATACAAAAAGATTAGAGAAGCAAGTGTTAGTTTATATATGAATACATATTTATATTTAGTGTCATAAATGAACATATTCATTCATTGAACTTATAACCAGCACTGTCACATCAAAAAGAAGAAATAATAAACAAACAAACAAAAATACACATAAAAAGTTAAGTACTCTTTGCAGTGGCGGCGCTAGGGCGGGGCTTGATGGGGCTATAGCCCCATCAGAAACTTGCTTAGCCCCAGCACAGCAAAGGGTTAAAGGGTTAGTTCACCCAAAAATGAAAATTCGGTCATTAATTACTCACCCTCATGCCGTTCCAAACCCGTAAGACCTCCGTTCATCTTCGGAACACAAATTAAGGTATTTTTGATGAGTTCTGACAGCTCTCTGACCCTCCCATAGACAGCAAGGCTCCTTACACGATCGAGGTCCAGAAACGTAGCAAGGAGATCGGTAAAATAATCCATGTGACATCAGGGGTTCAACCATAATTTTATGAAGCTACGAGAATACTTTTTCTTTAAAGATACTTTATAATAAATAACAAATACTTTGTCTTTATTCAACAATTCGTCTCCTCCGCATCACCCTGGCGCCATTTTGGAGAGTATCCACTGGACGCAAACAGCATATGCTGTTCTGTGTCAGCCGCACCACACGACTACGATTTTTCATCCTAAATTAAATAAATTTTATCTATACCCAGATAGCAAAATTCCTGAGGCCCAGATCAGGCCCACACACCTGACACTTTCATCTGGCCCACATACCGCGTGAAATGATAGCACTTGGGCGGTCCGCTCCTGTTTGCCAGATTTGGGCCACAAGCAAGCCCAAGGAAGGCCGCATGTCAGCCATGAAAATAAATAGGGCTGGGCAAAAATATCGATTTTTTGATTAATCGTTTTTTTGTTTAATGACGTCGATTAGATATCGATTCTCAAAAGCCGCGAATCGATCTTTTCCGGGATTTATTTCAGCACACATTTAAAATAAGATCTGATTAACGTGAATCTTATCATTAGTCTTCTCCACTAGATGTCACCCTTATTTACCTTGCGCGATGTTACAACAGAAAGCCTGTCATTCATTCAGCGCTTATCATGGCCATACGCATGATTCGCAATGCTCAGGTGAAATGCTATAGTAATACTATAAATCTGCAGAAGCATTTGATATCACTCATAAGGCGCCATGATTTCCGCAATGAATGAATGGAGGATGGTGCAGCGCACTTTGTTTACTACACACATACTAAAGCGTCAAAAAATCGAGAATCGAATCGAATCGAGAGCTTGCGAATCGAAGTCGAATCGAATCGGGACATCTGAATTGATACCCAGCCCTAAAAATAAATAAATAAAATAACCCACAACTGGCCCACATTGATTTTAATTCTGGCCCAGATCCAACACCTTGCTCCAGCCCACATACTGTGAAGAATGATGGCACTTGGGCGGTCCACTCCTGTTTGCGAAATGTGGGCCACAAGCGAGCCATAGGAAGGCCGCATGACAGCCATGACAATAAATAAATAAATAAAATAAATAAAGCAGAACTGGCCCAAATATGGGCCACATTTATTTTCATTCTGGCCCAAATTCAACACTGGATTTGGGCCTCAAGTAAGCCTTAGCATTGCCGCATGTAAGCCAACCAAATAAACCAAAACTGGCCCACATTAGGCCCACAGTTGATTTTTATTTTAACCCTGATCTTCCCCACACTCACATGGCCCACATGCTGCATGGAACGGTGGCATTTTGACAGTGGTCCACAAGCAGGCCACTGCACAGCCACATTTTAGCTAATAATGAACCAAATAAACCATAAATATACATTATCTGGGCCACACTAAGCCTTAAGTGAGTTATGCATCAACAATACTCAACATATTGTAAAGAGAAATTTAAAAGTGTCCTCCGTCATTCTGGTACAGGTTGATCTTAATTTCAGCCATCCAAAGAATGCTTTTCCAGAAGTGGTCTGGTTTTTATTTTTTTTATTGTTTTTTGGTAAAGTCGAATCAGGCCTTGTTTGCAACTTGTGGTGAAGCCTCTGCATTTGCTTGGTCTTCTCTTGATTGTAGACTTTAACAGTGACATGGCCACTCCTAATGTTCCTGCTATCTCTCCGATAGATTTGTTTTGTTTTTGAAGCCTAACAATTGTCTGTTTCACTTGCATGGAGCGCTTCTTTGACCGCATGTGGTTCACAGCAACAGCTTCCAAATGCAAAATGGCACACTTTAGGCCCTGTCCACACGGAGACGCGTTTAGCTGTATACGCATACATTTTGTATCGTATAGGCGTTTCGTCCACACGGATCCGGCGTTTTGGGAGAATAAGTCTTCTCCGTTTTTAGTGTATCTCTGTGGCAGAATTACAGCGCCACATACTGGTCTGGTATGTATACTAACGTTACATCGTTTTGAGTCGGTTTTGTGGTTTCGTGTGGACACAGATATTTCTTGAGACAAGGAAAACAAAAAAAAAGATCGGATAGGGAAAGCTCTGGCTTCGTGTGGACAGAAAAAGGTCTTAAAAAGTCTTAAATTGAACTTGTTCATGTCTGCAGAAACCCTGCTTAGAATCAACTCCAGAACTTTTACCTGATTCATGTAGAAATAACGAAGGAATAGCCCACACCTGTCCATGAAATGGCTTTTGAGTCAACGGTCTAATTATTTATGGTCCCTTGAAAAAGGGGGGAGGTACATATTAAAGAGCTGTAATTCCTTAACCTTTCCTCCAATTTTGATGAGAATACCCTCAAATTAAAGCTCAGAGTGTGCCCTTTAAGCCCATATTGTTTTGGTCAGCGGCTAAAATGATAAAAAAAAAATGTGCCTGTGTCCAAATATATATGGACCTAACTGTATGTGTGTGTGTATTGATGTAAAATTTGTGTTCTTGACAGGACAACAAATAAATATTATTTAAACAGATATTATATAAACAGAAATTATTTTTACAAACACATGACAAACAAAAACTGTTTTTGTATTCACAGCCTGAATATATACCTCTCTCCAGATTTTGTTTTGGAGTTTTTCCAGACTGGATTTTCCATTCTGTTTATTTTT
>NW_015549596.1:108014-125033 GCF_001515605.1 Sinocyclocheilus anshuiensis | reverse complement strand
TGTTATGTTCTGTTTAGCATTTTGTTTCATTTTGTGGATGAAACAAAATATCTGGACATTAAATTAAGAAAAAAAAACGGATTAAAAAAAGCATTTACATTTACTCACATTTATTTAAAAAAATTCAAAGTGCATAATCAGCCAATCAGTAATCTCATGAAGTTAAAAGCGCTCTGTAAACATGTGCTCGGTGGTCTTCCGTTTGAATATCTGTACAAATATGTACAAATAAATGCACAGATTAGTCTCGGGAATACTTTCTAAAATTGAAATAACACGTTAAAGCCGCATTTAGATAAAAAAATGAAAGACTCACTATATATATCTCTTTTTCCATTCATTAAAAGCCATCTGAAAATGATTTTGTTGCCACAGAACAACAAATTTACTTAAAATAACACTGAACTGCACAAAACTGTATGACAGACGTTTCACATTTCATGATGCACGGCCGATTGTACACAGCAGCGGATAAATATGTCTGAAAAGCAGCAAAAAAAAAAGCTACGTTTGAAGCCTGAGACAGAATATATATATATATTACACTCGTGTGGACTCTACAATACAGCTTCCCAGGATGCATTGTGTCAAAACTGTAAAAAACGTTCGTAAAAAGAAATGTTCATCATACTGTGTAGGTGAATACTGCAAATTCTCCATTTTTTTTCCCAACTTCAGCCTGTTAGCTCAACTGGCAGCTCTCGGCTACACAACGTCTCCCACTGGCGAGCCAAGAGCGATATTAGCCGCTCTCTGCTGTCTGCTCCTGGTACAAAAATACACCATTGCACTTCCCCCTCGGCTCCTCCAACCCCCTGCGTCCTGTCGCCCTTCCCGTCACTCTCCGCAAAATGGTCCATGGTAAGGTGGCACAAAAGATCCGGTCCGGGGACGTCGTCGAACACCAGCGTGAGGGCTTGTGGGTAAGTCTGGTAGCCCATCAGCACGCGGTCCAGGTCGCGTATTCGTCGGGCATCCGTGAGGCGGTACTTGTCTCTTTGCGGAGGCTCTTTTGCAAATTCGGGTAGCGGGTAGCTGATGTGGTCTTCATCCAGGAGGAAGACATCCGTGCTGGTGAGTATAAGAGTCTTGGGTTGTAGGACAGTCTGGTTCTGGGCCGTCTGGCCTGGAACGACGTGGACCTGGAATACCAGTACATACAAAAGGATGTTGAAGGAGTGAGACGGTGCCTGAGGGGTCTTCCTCTCCGCTACGATGAAGGTGAGGTCTCCGATCTCTTCCTCGCTTGGATATACGAACTTCACTTTGCTGGAATGGACCAGTTCGTAGTTCTCCATTTTACCTGATTTATGAGGACATACAAATATTTTAACATCAAAAATTGTTTGCTAAACATTCAGACAAAATGTTTAGATAAGCATGAGTGATGTATTGAATATTCACAGTGTAAGTAGACAAACCTGTGCTTTTGTTTCCAAACTGCGAGTAGAAATCCAGCTCAGAAGGTTCAGGAGAGGGAACTTTCTCCAGCAAGGACAAAACCATCATCAGCTGCTGCAGGAACCGATGTGTGCCGTAACCGTCACGGGTCAGACAGGAAATGATGTGATCAGCCGAGGGCCCTTTGAAGAGAAAGGTTAAACTATTAAACTTGAAGTGTTTTCTCGGGTTCATTGCAGCATCAATTAATTCAGAGTAGAAGTTAAAACTGGTGCGAACAAATGCCAAAAATGTGATCTTCTCACAATTGCTCCAGAGAGAAGCAGCAATATGAAATGCTATTTAGTTCCTTAGCAGAGTTGAATTCATGAAGCTTTCGCACAAAACAAACCAGCCAAACTCTGATGTCGAAATGGACTTGTGAAAATTTAAACAGCATGCACTTATACTAGTGTTCTAATAATTTTGGCCACCACTGTATATACAGTATTATATATTGGTAGTCCTTTTGTTTAAAGGATTAGTTCACTCCCAGAATAAAAATATCTAGAAAATTTTTATTCTGGAAGTGAACTAATCTTGTAAGCTGATGATTACAATTGGTGTCAGCTTAATAAATATGTCATCCAATCACGTATATCTTGGACTCATTTTGGATGGAAAATGTGACCAGAAGAGATCATGATCAACACAAACTCACCCACGACTCTGAAGTACTGATCGAACAAGCCCACATTGACGCTCTGCAGGTCTTTTAGTTTTAGGGTGAAGCAGAAGGAGAAGAGGAAATCAGTGTCCTTGTGCTCAGACGGGTTCCAGGTCCACATCACTGCAATATCAATCAATTGAATGAATCGATTTTAATGTGCTATCTAGACTGTTTGACTAGAACAGCATATAGAATAGCATAAGTAAATAAATATAAATTAGTAGGTATATCAAATGAACAACAAAACTGAATATGGCTGAAGATCAGATTAGAATAAAATTGTCACTCCAAATGTAAAGTAAATTTTTGCTCACTTGATTGGTTGGTGAGTGAGGATGCCGTATCATCCAGGACGAAGTAGATGGCTTTGGTGGACAGCAGGACACAGGCGGTCGTCTCCACATCAGGAGATCTGTAGAAGAGCACCGACGTCCACAGGATGTGTTTCAGCTCCTCATTCTCCATCTGCATGCAAACGGTGAGATGAACACCCTAAGTGTTCTGTCTCTTCATTGCATAATACTGCAGTTTATTTAGCAGTTTGCTTAGTCAAGGATTACAATTGCTCAAATGTAGTGTCAGAATTGTTTCTTCCATGCATTTTGTGCTATGAACATGAATGATACCTTGAACCATGCGATGTATTGTTTTGAAGAATACAGGACATGCCCAGGAAAACAGCCACATACTCTATAAACACCTCGAATTAAGAGTAGGGCATTAATGATTGTAGTGAGGGTTACTGATCATGTTACAAATTTCAAATGTTAGGTGTGTTTGTTTACACTTTCAATTCAGTCTAGGATATCCTGTAAAAACAAGACACTGATTGAATAGGAATGAGTGGAAAGAGGTTCAGATAGTCATCCTGAAAACAAGGCAGCTGGCCAAATGTAACACAGTCAAAGTAAATAAACAAACGCACAGGAGTCAAGAGCGCACACAGGAAGAGAGGGGTTGACCGGAAGGACAAATCGAGGAATATACAGAGTGACGACAACAACAGAACCACAGGAAAAACCCAAGAGATTGCTTCTGTAGGGAACATTCTACAGCACAACCATCCAGGAAATTTCCTCGTAGGATCAGAATCTGCAAAATGAGCAAACGACTTGCCTCTGCAATATTGTCATGGAAGAAGTGAACGAGCTGGTCTCCCTTGAGAGACGAGATGAGGAGTAATGAGGAGGAGAGCGAGAAGTGTGAAGGACATTGGTTGTCTTCCATCAGCTGCTGAATGAGGGATTTGGCTGGATACAGCAGAGACAGGGTCAGGTGGGGCCTTGGCACCTCCTGAGGGACACTGTGGAAAAAAAAAACAGTGCAGTATATCTACTGTGAAAACAGCTAAGAAGAACCATTAAGGTTGTGCTAATTAACAAATGCTGCCTTAGGAAAAATTAGTAGTCATTAGCAGACGCATTTTATCTCCTCTGCTGCATTTGGTAGTACCCAGTAAAGATGGTTCATCTGTAAACTAAGGATTAGGGATAAGGTTTGACCATTCGCAAAGACCCGCCCCCTTAGTTACTGTTGCAATACTAGTACCATTTTGTGTCTCTTTAATGTGTTGTTACAGATCGCTATAGCGTCTTATTTTAAGCAGAACATGAAAGGATCATCTCTTTCTCTTTACTAGTTATAGCACAAAATAAATATGAATGAACGTCAGAAGGTATCTTGTTTCAATCATGGGAAGACGTCAATATACACACCATTTTGTTAATCTAATCTCCTGTCTGGTTTGTTTGTCAAACAACATGGAAGATTCAGCGTTATGATTGGTAAGATCACCTGCTAGTCAAATTCCCAGCGAAGGGTGAATTGAAAGACTGGTTAGGGATATAGTAAAATCTTAATTTTAAAATCGTAAAATCGACTTTTTGAGTTGGGATTTCTTGTCTAGTCCGATGAACTTCTGGTTAAGATTTATTGACAATTCTCATCCTAACAGCTATAGCTGCAATTTAAACAATATGATGGTGCCAATTCCCAACCCCAACTGGCGGACATTGAATTTATTGCCAGTAGAAAGCTACTGTAGCTACATGTAGTCCAGTATATTCTTTCTGAAAGTGTCTTGTTAAAAGGCACAAATGCTGACAGCCTTTGCAAGGTTTGAACCTAAAACATTTCAGATACATTCCAGTCTACAGCTTAGGACTGGAGCTAAAATGGCATCTATACATATCTTTGAAAATACTGGTAATGAATGAGCCTCATTACCTGCTGGTAGGTATTCTTTCTGTGGCTGTAGCAGGAGCGGGACAACTGTGCACTTTTAAGTGTCCTTTCTTGGTGCGCTGGAGAGCGATGGTCTTAATTTCCCTCAGATTGGACCGAAGCTGTGTGAATTCTATCTGGAATGTGAACTTGTCTTGTGGAAGGGCAAAAACAACAGTCAGGCGTTCGTGACCTGCCATCAGTTCTACAACATGCTCATTGTAGAAACGCCGAGAGTCTGAGACAGCCCTACACGAACAGTCCTGCTTTGGGTCGAGAAGCGTGAATGAGAGTGGGATACGGGTTACTTTGGAGCAGCTCCGCATTGCACTTGCTTCCGAAGGGTCCCGGGACGCCAGAGTAACGAAGTCTACCTTGAGAATGCAGAGGTGCCGAGAGGTCAGGAAAAGAATCATGGGATTGGAGGTTTGGCTCTGACCGCTTTCAAACAGGCCGATTTGGGACAATACATCCAAGGTAGCTGAGTTCTTTGGAAACTGTGGGTTGTTTGCGACGTTCTTGTCGGAGGTAGATGAGTCTAGATCAAGGAAATGGATCAAGTGTCCGCCTTTAACGCTGCCCTCACTTTCCTCAAAGTCCCAAGAGTTCAGAAATCGTCGGATAAACACTTGAGTGTTAGAGGAGTTCAAAACTTGCTCATTAGTTTGGTCCACATGTGGAACAATGCAAGAGTGCATCTCCTTCAGACTTTGGGCGCCTGAGAAAAAGAACCATCGTGTATTGCTTGACTTGACCTTAAAGGATAAACAAACCTCTGGAATATCAAACTGAAAGGTCTCAATGTTGGTGTACGGCACAACCAAGTCTGTCTCAAGGTTCTCTATTAGTTCTTCCAAAGTACTCACTGGTTCTTCTGACCTTGTGTGGAAAACCACAAGCGAACTGTCCGTTGCCACCAAACAAGATGGCCGCTGACTCAAACCTTCTCCAACACTGATGCAAAGAGACCAAACCACCATTTTTACATTATCAATTGCAGATTCCTTCTTCACATCATCTGGCATATTTTCCTGAATGGTAGACGAGGAGGAACAACCCATGATCTCGTTGGTGTCATCTATTGTCATCTCAAAGTACCCATCTCCAGATTGAGGACTGCCTTGGTCTGTGCCCTCAAGAGTCGTGGTTTTGCAAGGTATCGGAGTTGATTCTTCTATATTAGCCTGGCTGATGTGAGCAGAAAGCTGGTTGGTAAACTCCTGGTTGGTGGTAGCGTAGGACAGTAAGGGAGGAGGTACAAAGAGATTTGAAAGATTTGCGGTCCAATGTTTCCACTCCTCTTCACAGCAACAGGGGCTAAAGAAGAATGAAACGTTTTTGGTTTAGCTTTGGAATCTTGAACATAAAACCATAACTGCTCATCCCTTTAGCACTTCAACACCAGTAACAACCTGTACTTAATCTTCATGGACTGGAAGTTGTGTCAATGTAGGGCTGCACGATTAATCGAATGCGACTGTCATGCGCATTTTGTTAGTAATGCCGGTTCTGTAATCAGCAGGAAATCATCCTCACGTACATAGCCGTAGTTCACTGACAAGTTACGCAAAAAAAAAAAAGTTTTTTAAATCGCAGACGATTTTATTGTGCGATTCTGAAATCGTTCGCGATAATGACAGCTGTTTGCATAGCTTCTCAGTGAACTACGGCTCTGTGAAGTAAATGCTGCTCCATCTGAAAGCATGTGAAAATACCACATTTAATAACATATTTTTACTCGAGTCGAGTGTTTGAAATAAATCCTTCTGTGAGATGATGTGGCTTCTTACACAGAATAAGGCACGCAACATATTTCATAGTATTTAAGCAATGATAAAGGCATTGCATTATAAATATACTTTATTTTAATGAAAATTATAATAATAAGAAATCAGATAAACTGTATATTGCCGTAGTCGTGTGTTTATTAGTCAAGTTGAATCAATGAAAGCAGTTGAATCTTCTGTTTATTCAGCTGCAGCAATAGGCATTTTCTGGGTTTCTTCTGTGAGGCGTATTTGGAGTTTCAGCACGAGAGCACCCTCTGGCCTTTGGATGGAGATTTACTACTGATCACAGAACCGTGCTTCACTGAAAGATACGCATGACAATCGCAGCTTCTGTCGAATCGCGATCTCGATTCCATTTCGATTTATCGTGCAGCCCTACGTCAATGGACAAATGTTTTAGTAACTCTACATTTTTATTACTACCTTAGTCAATCAAAAGTTATAAGGCCAAAAATGTACTCCACTAAAGACATAAACGTAGAAAAAAACAGCTCATTGCAACCACATTTATGGGATACAAGTATGTTTCGGCATAGCAGAAACAAAACAAAAGAATACTTAAGAACTAACCTGCTTTCAAATGTGACCTCCGAAGACAAACTGGAATCAATTTGAGTTTTCACCTGCAAAAAAAGGACCAGTGCTGTGTTCTTGTTTGTTGCTGAAACTACATTACTAATTAATTAATTGTGCTACAATACAAACCAACCTGTGGAATGATATCACAGGCTGAGCTGTAAACATCATAGCATCTCTGGGTAAGTGTAGAATCCACAGGAGTTAATATCTCTTTGGTAATAAAAGCTTTTTCTTTACAAGTAGTTATTTCTGAAAGGGAGACAGATGGAAAGCAAAAGTCATTCTTTAGTCACTAAAGTTTAGTTCACACAGCACAATTCGATGCGGTGATGAAAATGGATGGTGATGATCTGATTTGTTTGTTCAGGCAATATATGCTGTATAAATATATACAGTGTTGCTATGTATATATTTATAAATATATACAGTTTTGCTATACATTGTTACAATATATGCTATGTTGGGAGATATAGTAACAATTCAAATGTCAGGACGATGTCAAGAGACTGACAGACAACAACAACTTGCAGCAACTGAAGAAACAGCTTGAAGAAAAATAGATCTGATTTTAATTCGATTTCAAACCACATATGGATGCATGTTGAATTAAGGCTTTTGTTGTTAAAAATAAAATACGTTTGGAGTCAGACACTACATACCCTCCGCCCATATATGTGTGTGTATATTAATTACACTCTTAAACATTATACAATCCCATATAATGTGTTTTATATGCAAATGAAATGGAATGTATAGATTACGAACTGATGTATAGATGATTACGATTACAATAGAGTATAATAATATCCCATTAATATTTGAGAAACACTATTTAAATCACATTTTTTAGGAGTGCATAACGCTGAATATTTAGATGCTGTTTGCAAAAACGCTAAGTCTATCAAACCACCCGAGGCTGTTGCTTAGTAACTAACACTCAAGAGACAAATATGGAGATCAAATGCTTTATAAATCAGGCCCAATCGCTATTAGAGCAACACATGCAAATTAACCACCACAAAATTCAACGTTTAAGCTAGTTTGATGCTGCACAGGAAAGAAATGGATGCCCATTATACTCATTCAAAGCAAAGATATGAGAAAAATCATTGAGGAATGCTGATGAAACTTGATTTATTTCATCTGCAGTGCAGAAATGGACGCACCAAATCTCTGAAACGCAATTACGACCGGCAGAGCTGCAATAAGTCAGTATGCAGGACTAACTGAACAGAAATGTAAATGAAATTAGATTTAGAGAGATCACTGGTGCAAAGAAAACCATCCAAGTCTTTTTGTAAGGAATAAAAATTCAATAGCTTCAGATTGTCATAAGAAAAGGATTCAATACTGTCTGATTATTCATTTACAATCATAAAGAAAATCACATGATGCAACACAGAGAGCATGCTAATTATCTAATCACGTACATTTTTTTTAATTTTAAAGGTGAAGTGTATTTTTTATTTTTTTTTGATAATACTTTCTCCTCTCCCATTTTTGTATGCAGACACGAGTTTAGGCAAGACTATTTGTTTATCCAATCAGTGACAGATGGGAGTGTTTGAAACAACACTTTTAATTCTCCATTTGTATTCCCCCCCTCGTCCCAGCAGCGCGATACATACATGATTACCTTGACTGGAGCAGGTGGAACGAGACAGAGAGGGGGAGGAAGAGGAGGGCGGCGCGACGAGAGAGGACGAAGAGGACTGTGGCCCGCCCGCGGCCTGTCCCTGGACGTCACTCACCTGACAACAATAACATCAGGCCAAAAACACAGTGTGACTAATTCAAGACCCCTGGAGGTCAATGTAAAGGGTGTGAGGGATTGTAAACATCTTAATGTTCATTTTAAATTTTACAACATGTCCAAACCAGAACGACGAGCCATAAATCGCCATGTTAATCAGTTTTTCCACCCACACTGAAATTTCACTGGTCCAAATCCTGCTCCATAAAAAAAAAACATATTTACTGACTGGCTATGGATTTAATGCTTACTTGGTGATCAAAACATCATGCCTGGTTAGGACACGATGTTAGTACTTACAAAGTAGTGCATTCGTGTTATTACCATAACTACAATTTTTCTGTCTAATTTAATAAAAGCGCAGACTTTTAGCACTTTTTTCCCCAATAACAGTTCAAAGCCTCACTGCCATTTTATTATATTTACAACCATTTTACATGCCGTTTTATTATAGATGATTCTGCCTGATATGCTTTCTTGATTCTAAAATTAAATTTAAAGAAAATAATTTAAATAATATTTTAATTGTTCAAAACTATTTAAATCAACAATAAATAAATAAAAATCCTTAGACTCGAAACAGAACAGCTCTATTGATGTAGTGAGTATTTTTCTGTCATAGTAATTATGGTAATTCAGAGTCATGAGTGCACTGCAATGTTTAAAATATATACTATAATATTACAATAGCATATGCACATTTTAAGTTAATGCATAATCACATTTATTTAACAGCATGACTGCAGACATGTGAAGTGCCGATGATGAGTCTGGCCAGGAGGAGGCGCCACAACTAGTGTCTTTCACTCCACTGGAAAATTTGTGTTATGTAATAGATGCTGACACACCAATGCATCAATGTGAGCATATAAAGCCAGACAATTAATCATCTTTTTGTTGATTTGTCATGTCTGGATATCAAGGTTTAGGCCGATTCACACCTAAAAAACTGTCACAATTAATTAAATGAAAGCCATCAGCACACTCCTTTAAAACACTATAAATATATCACAAATATAATTACATTAGTCAGAAAACCATTAACCTGCCAGATAAAGCAGACTGAATTAGGACCTCTTACATAACATTTTATTCAGCAGGGCTTTTACGTAAATTTGTTTCCATTGTCAACTGACTTTACATAATTTTTATTTCTTTAATTCCTTCTAAGCAAAAGCAAAACAGACAAATAATAATATATGTTAATAGCAAAAATTAATAATAATAAATGTTCATAGTAATAATGTTGTTATGATATTGTAATAATTATAATAATAATGCTGTTAATAATAATAATAGAACAAAATGATCCTTTATCCATTTAATTTACATTTAAAAAAATAAAAACTAATATAAAATCTTCAAAATACCTTTTTCTCATTGTTTGCCATTCGGTCTTTGGCCTCTTTTGCTTTCTGAATGGCTTTTAGCACCTCCACTGTGTCGAGCTCTTTTTCTGTGGTGGTTGTACCATCCAAACACACCTGCATGACAAACATGAATTATACTTATATATATATATATATATATATATATATATAATTATCAATATCAATTTGAAACAAATCCCGAAAAATATCTGAAAAAATCCATCTCAGGATGGAATTTGTTTAGTTTGGCACTCTTTTTTTTCTTCTTGGTGTAATAATACTGCAAAACTGCACAGTAAACAGACCGAACCCTCGATGAAAAGCTCTAGGCCAATACCTCGGAGGCCCGGTCGCAGAACTGGGCCAGAACTTTAGTCCTGTAATCTGGGATGATGCACATGGGGTTATCAGCCAGAGACAGTTTCTCCAGACAGGGAAGAGTGCAAATGTTTTTAATTTCATCCAGCTACAAAAAAACAGAAGACAGAGAGAATTATGCTGGTGTCAGGAAAATAATGTCTAAGCAAACACTGTAATAAACTACCTGTGCTAATTTGTTGCTGCTTAAATCCAAGTTAACCAATGAGTAAAGTTTACTGAGGCCGGAAAGGGTCTCCAGTTGATTCCCAGACAGATTCAAAGTCTTGATATTCCCCAGTTTAGTGTGAACGCCCTCCAGCACCGTGAGTTTGTTGAAGGACAGATCCAGATGAACCAGGTTGTACAAATGCTGCAGTGAACATAATAAGAAATACTAAAAATTCATTGGATTCTAAACGTCACACCTACTTTGCACTTTAAAAATAATATTACGAAATTATCTAGAGACAACACACCTGAAGGTTTTCCACTAGAGACAATTCATTATAGCTGAGATCAAGGAATTCGACTTCAGGAATCAGTTTCTGTACCAAAAAGATCAGGAAAAGCTCAAATTTGCGATCAACAAGGAAAGATAAACTGGTATGTATTTCATATAATGTACAATCATAGCTCACCACCGACTCATCAATGCAGCGTATGAAGTTTCGGCTCATGTCCAAAGTAGTGAGCATATTCCACGTGGGAATGATCGCCGTCACAGGACAGTCTGTATCAACACCCTCAGGTTCCCACTGCGCAAATTCGGACGCTTCGGGAACCAAGATTTCCTATTGAAGACGGAGCATACATTGTCATTCGAATACGTTTCAGCACCAATCAAATGTGACCCTGGACCACAAAACCAGTCATAAGGGTCAATTTTTTGAAATTGAGATTTATACATCATATGAAAGCTGAATAAATACGTTTTCCATTGATGTATGGTTTGTTAGGCTAGGACAATATTTGGCCGAGATGCAACTATTTGAAAATCTGGGGGAAAAAAATCACCTTTAAAGTTGTCCAAATGTTGTCCAATTTTTTGGCTATTGCTAAAAATATACCCAAGCAACTTAAGGGTTAGTTCACCCAAAAATGAAAATTAGGCTGTGTTTTACTCACCCCAGAGCCATCGTAGGTGTATATGACTTTCTTCTTTCAGATGAATCCAGTCAGAGTTATATTAAAAATTGTCTTTGATCTTTCTCTTCTTTACAAATCCTCGTTTTGTACTTCTAATAAGTGACCGTTATTTTGTTTTGATCTCTCCGTTGCACTTCCGCGTTCGTCATTTCTGAGCGGCGCATGCGCAACACCGACCTCATACGTCATACGCCCGGAACTGCTTCCAGTGTACAACAGTGAGCGCAAGCTACATTAAAGTGATTATTACGTTTTAAATATCGACATTTTTCTTGCAAAAACGCATCGATTCGCTACAGGAGGCCTTTGTTCACCCCCCCCCGGAGCTTTTTATTTAACTTCTTTTGGACTGATGCATGCAACACCCGCTGAGTGGCATTAAACAGCTTGAAAGATCAAAGACAATTTTTAATATAACTCCGACTGGATTCGTCTGAAAGAAGAAAGTCATATACACCTAGGATGGCTCTGGGGTGAGTAAAACACAGCCTAATTTTCATTTTTGGGTGAACTAACCCTTTAAGACTGGTTTTGTGCTCCAGGGTCACAAACAGTTTAGAAGTTTGTTGCTTTTAAGAATTTTTACTTGCAAAAACTAAAACGTCGCAACCTTTTAACAGACCCTAAAAACCATCTGTTTTTATTTCTTGATACGCTTTCCTGCTAATATATGTTATTTTCTAGCGTACCTTCATACTGCTGGCTGAGAGATGGATGCTGAGCGTGGCCAGTGTGGGCTTGAGGGAAGGCAGACCTTTGATCTGTCCAGCATCACAATCACTGATCTGAGAATGAACATTAAGTGTTAGAAACTTTGCCCTCCACTGACCCTCAAAAACACAAGTCTCTTCACCTCGATCTGCAGCAGCGATTTAAAGATGGACAGGTCAAACGGGAGGCTTTGCTCCTCTATGTTACTCGTCCCCACCGCTGCTTTCATTCCAGGGATCTGAGTGTGAAGATTTAATGTCAACAGCAGATAAAACATGAGAGTTCTGACACTTTTACATCAACTTCTACTACTATATTTTCAACAGAGAATCTAAAACTTGAGATACCAACAGTGAACCAGTTTATTTATATATACACTGATATTGGCACTAATATTTCACGACTTTTAGTAAAGTGACGAACTCAAACCTTGAGGTACTTGAGGCGGCAGGTGAAGTCCAGGATGTGTCCCAGGTCGGCTTTGGCATCTCCGTTGGCACAGGTTGGCTTGGCGAGTTTTAGCTGCTGTGTGACGGCGTACAACTGGAGCGGCCTGAGGAGAAACACCTCGCCTGCAGCCAACAACTGCTCACCTAGAGGAAGACAAAGCTACTACATTTTAGAGATCTTAATGTCATACAAAACTTATTTTTTTACAGAAATAGAAATACGCAGAAATAACTGAATGAGGATGTATTGAACTGATTAAAAGTGAAAGTAAAGACATTTATAATATTTCTATTTCAAATAAACTCATAATTTTTTTGCACTTTCTGTTCATTAAAGAATCCTGTTAATAAATGTAATGATGCATTTTAAGCCATTTTCAACACTGATAATCATAAATGTTTTTTGAGCAGCAAATCAGCATATTAGAGTGATTTCTGAAGGATCATGTGACACTGAAGACTGGAGTAATGATGCTGAAAATTCAGCTTTGCATCACAGGAGTGAATTACATTTTTTAAATAAATTTCAATAGAAACCAGTTATTTGAAATTTTAATAACATTTGAATTTTTTACGCGTTTTACTGAATTTTTGATCAAATAGATGCAGCCTTTGTTAGATTTCTTACAAAATCTTACCAACCTCAAACTTAAGTGTAGTGTAGTGTAAAACTACTCATATTATGTATTATGCAAATTAGAACGCTAAATAAAAATGATGAACATGTCAATATTTCAACATGAGGACTGTAGAAAATGCATCTAAGGTTATTTTATAATCGGTTTGCATCATTTTTTTTATAACATATCACTGTGAGTTCAATATGAATAACACAATTTTTAAAAGGTATCAGACTACAGTTATGAACCTTTTCTACATTAAAATATTTGATGCCTGATTTCCCTTTAAGCATGCTAAAGTCTCATTTGGAGCATTATTATAATAGCGTAGATTTATAATACTGCCCATTTCATTGTTTTTCAGCCAATGCATGAAATGTTTCAAGCATATAACAACTCTAGGAATTAATAACAACAGACCCTTATGAAAGAGCTCTTCAGCCAGGGCAGCAGCAATTCCACTGATTTCCTGAAAATAATGAAGTTCAAGTCAAAGATGGAAACTCTCACAACAAACCTTTTTCAACTACTACATTTGCTCATTTTAAACGTCCACAAATTATAACCAGTGGCCTTGTTCATTGACTAAACTGCAAAAACAGCAACATCATTGGAATGAGTTTAATGATCTGCATGTGCTTCGTCAACTCATTTCCTGAAAGATTGTACCAGGGGAATGCAGAAATGACTCGGATTTCCCCATGACATCCCGTTTAAAGGAACTTCTCACCCAAAAAATTAAAATTTACTGAAAATGTACACACCCTCAGGCCATCCAAGATGTAGACGAGTTTATTTCCACATCAGAACAAATTTGGAGAAATTAATCCTCTGCAGTGAATGGGTGCCGTCAGAATTAAGAGTCCAAACAGCTGATAAAAACATCACAATAATCCACACAACAAAATTGTTTAGAACCGTTTTGGCTTGTAAACGGTGCTTGATCTCTGCATATTTCTCTCCTGATTCAAACGAGAAAACGTTTTCACTGGATAAAGCAATATTATGGATAGAGGCCAGAAGAAACGGTTTTAAGTTAAAAATCTCTTAATGATGGATTTGTTTCTTACATTCACCCCCGCTTTTCTCTTCACAAGATGTTAATTGATGCACTGGAGTGGTGTGGATTACTTGTGTATTATTGGGATGTTTTTATCAGCTGTCATTCTGACGGCACCCATTCACTGCAGAGGATCCATTGGTGAGCTACTGATGTAATGCTAAATTTGCCAAGGAAGAAACAAACTCATCTACATCTTGACATTTTCTGCCAATCTTTATTTTTGGTTGAACTACTCCTGGTGCTTCTTCAACTCATTTCCTGAAAGATCTCACCAGAAATGCAGAAATAACTCTGATTTCCTCATGATATCCTGTTTTTCATTCTACATATTTTGAGTAAATGAGTTCTAATGCATGTTGATGTGCACAAATTCAACAAAAAAACTAAGCCAATTAAGGACAAATGCATTAACATAAAGCACTTCAGCTCTCCAAAACAACTCAGTCCGGTCATATGCCTATTCCAGACAAAAGTCTTTTAGAGATCAATATCAATAACTCTACTGTCACTGCGAAAACATCGCTTACGGCCAGATAACAGGCCCTGCTGTTCCTAGAACCATTTATACGGCTGAGATAAGAAAATGCAGTGCAACACGATTCATCTTCACAGGATGAAAGCAACAGAGCAAGAGTTGCATGCAATTGCTTTGGATGGATTACACACAAACTCCGGTTAACATTTAACCATCATGTGACTGATATAAAGCAGAGGAATCTTCTGTTTACAATCTTCAGCTTCTTATCAAACACAAAGCACATTAAAACTTACATATAAGTGAAAGAGTAAGAAGTTAGACAGGACTTTGGGGGTCGATGCAGGGAATCTGCTCAGGAGCGTTTGGAGATAAACCTCCAGCTCCTTTTGTCGCTTCTCTACGAGGCTTTTGGAATTTTTGCCGATGATCTTCTTGGGCGGCAACAGATGTTTATCGATCTTCTTCTCCACAGTGAGCTGCAGTCAACAACATTTCATCAGTTTTATCAGTCACTCGCTCTGAACTATGAACAAAATGTTAATATCTGTGGTCTGATCTGTTCCTTTAGGTGACGTAACTAACTTTTTCATGCAAATCGTGAAAGTCGCTGTATCGATGCTTCACAGTCCAACTGTGATCTCCAACATACACCTCTATGATGTAAACCTGAAAAATATATTTTTTTGTTATATTTGTTTTTCATAATCAATATGGATTTATTCACTAATATTGCTCATAAATGGGTAATCTCTGCAAACCAACAAACACCTCTCCACTTTGTCATACAATTCAAAACAATATAACTCACATTGTGCATTATGCAAATAAGCATGCAAATAATTAAAGTGGCCTCTGACACTGTATTAACCGCTATTATTATTATTAATTATTAACAATTAAACACGGGATTCCTTTAAACATTGATACATAATTCCCAAATTTATTTTATTATTAACAAACATTCGCTCTTATGCAACACACATGCTTTATTAAAACGTCCATTTTATCTTAAAGGTTACACAACTGATCTATTAATCAACCAAATATATTTTTAACCACCAAAACTAACAATATAAATCATTTTCATGTATTTATTCAAAAACTGGTATCTTGAACATGAATATGCACAGAACGCGCGACCCAAACGGACCACATCAAACTGACCGTGTAACTCTCCACCAGCTCGGATCCGACGATACGGACGCGTTTCTCCGCGCACGGCTCCGGTAGATGCCGCGCGTCCATCTTCACTTCAGCGCGAGTTTGAGCGCGTCGCCATGAAAAATGCAAACCTAGCTGTCATGTAGCGCCTCCATCTTTGTTGTGGTTTAACGGGAGCGAAGCGCCGCCTTCTCGTATTTCTCACGCACCGCGGCGCTCAAACTCAAAGAGAGCTTTATCGCCCCCTACCGCGTGCGGATGTTACTACTCAATGTTTTCAATTCAAAGTCAAAATTGCTTTATTGGCATGACTGTAAAAAAAATTACAATATTGCCAAAGCTTGGAATATAAGTGCAGAAATAGAATAATAACAATGAAAAGATCAAAATAATAGAAGAAAACATTATAACAATTTAAACAAACAAATTCGAATGTGTGAACATTTCATACCACAGTGTTTTAACATGTAAACACACACAGAAAGGGTCACTGGTAGACTAACTTAAATTATAGACATCAACACTATCACTCCATTGATCTAAATTAGGGTGAATTCAGTGAGATTACCCAAATTACTTTATGAAGTACCCACTGATATTTCATGTAATGGTCTAATCATTTATATATATAATATACATATACAGGTGCATCTAAAAAAATTTGAATATCGTGAAAAGGTTGGGTTTTTTTGTAACTTATTTCAAAAAGTGAACCTTTCATATAAGTGTGAAAACCCAGAACTTATTTTTTATGATCTTTCTAGACAAAAACACGTTAGAGCTTACAGCTCATGAAAGTCAAAAATTCAGCATCTCAAAATATTATAATATTTCCTAAGATCAATCAAAAAAGGATTTGCAAAAAAAGAAAAGTTAAAGTTCTTTAAAGTATGTTCATTTATGCACTCAGTACTTGGTCGGGGCTCCTTTAGCACAAACTCCAGCATCAGTGAGGTGTTGGCATAGAAGCGATCAGCCTGTGGCACTGCTGAAGCACTATTGAGCCTTCAGCTCGTCTGGATTGTTGAATCGACTGTTTCTCATCTTTCTCTTGAAAATATCCCATAGATTCCATATGGGTTCAGGTCAGGCATGTTGGCTGGCTAAATCAAGCACAGTAATATCATGGTCAGCAAACCACTTGGAAGTGGTTTTGGCACTGTGGGCAGGTGCTGAAGTCCTGCTGGAAAAGGAAATCAGCATCTC
>NW_015549596.1:106602-107624 GCF_001515605.1 Sinocyclocheilus anshuiensis | reverse complement strand
TTTGGTTGTAGGTATATATATATATATATATATATATATATATATATATATATATAAAGCAATACTTGATAGATTTTAATATTAAACACATTTTATTAAGCATTTTTGAATACACATACAAATACATATACACAAAATGCATATGTTTACAGAACATATGGTAATGTCAGTCTTTTTATCACAATCCCACGAAACCCTTGCGATTTCACAATGAACCTCTATAGGGGCTTCAGAGACAAGTAATAGATTGTAACCAATTATACATTCAAAAATAACCTAAATAAATAATCATAAATAACACAAATTGTAACATACAAACTGTAACAATTCTGTACATTAGATTAAAATCAATTAATTTGAATTATATGTAGGCTATGTATGTATGTACAGTATCTCACAGAAGTGAGTACACCCCTCACATTTTGTAAATATTTTATTATATCTTTTCATGTGACAACACTGAAGAAATTACACTTTGCTACAATGTAAAGTAGAGGTCTACACGGAGGACCCGGGATACGTATGGGTTCGGGGCTATATTTTAAATGGTCAGCCGGGTCCGGGTCGGATCCCAATCTATTACTTCGGGTCCCGGGTCTGTTTAACATTGTGTGTAATACCCGAGTCGATCGCACTCGGAGAACACCTGGCCGTTATCAGAGTCAGTCAGTGCTGTGCGTGTGTTGTTTTGTAACTTTCAACTTGTAAAATTAGGATGAGAAAAGTGTGAGTCGGTAATTAGAAATAAGGTGCATGTTGGCTGGCCAATCAAGCACAGTAATATCATGGTCAGCAAACCACTTGGAAGTGGTTTTGGCACTGTGGGCAGGTGCTAAAGTCCTGCTGGAAAAGGAAATCAGCATCTCTTGTCAGCAGATGGAAGCATAACGTGCTCCAAAATCTCCTGATTGAGGGCTGCATTGACTTTGGACTTGGTAAAACACAATGGGCCATCACCAGCAGACGTCACGGCACCCCAAATCATCACTGACTTCAGAAACTTCACACTGGACTTCAAGCAG
>NW_015549596.1:104297-104940 GCF_001515605.1 Sinocyclocheilus anshuiensis | reverse complement strand
TGGCTCCAGCTTCAGTTCACTCCTTGTGAAGCTCTCCCAATTGTTTGAATCGGCTTTGCTTGACAGTATTCTCCAGCTTGCGGTCATCCCTGTTGCTTGTGCACCTTTTCCTACCCAATTTCTTCCTTCCAGTCAACTTTGTATTTAATATGCTTTGATACAGCACTCTGTGAACAGTCACCCCTTTCAGTAATGGCCTTCTGTGACTTACCCTCTTTGTGGAGGGTGTCAATGATCGTCTTCTGGACCATTGCCAAGTCAGCAGTCTTCCCCATTATTGTGGTTTCAAAGAACAAGAGAATTTATACTAGGGATGGTCATTTAATGAAACTTAAATGTAAATATTGTAATATTTTGAGATACTGGATTTTTGACTTTATAACAAATTTACACATACAGTAAAAACAAAAGAAAAAGAATCTGAGGATGTTGTAGAATCTGTGTGCTGTCTGTTTATGCCATTTGTCTGCTGTTACTGTCATTCTCTACAGCAGTGGTTTTTCAAACCAGTCCAGCAAGCACCCCTAGCACCTCACATTTTGTATGTCTCCCATATCTGACACACCCATTTCAGGTCTTGCAGTCTCTACTAATGAGCTGATGAGTTGAATCAGGTGTGATAGATGAGGGAGACACAGAACAT
>NW_015549596.1:98817-104194 GCF_001515605.1 Sinocyclocheilus anshuiensis | reverse complement strand
CTCCCTGTCTCTGCTTGGCCTACTGTAGCATCCTTCCTCACAGCACTGGCGTTGGAAGACCAGGGGTCTCTGGCTGTACTGATTCCAGCAACATCCTAGTTAATGAACACAGTATAGGATGTAAACATTTCAGCAAAATATTTTCTCACTGACTGCTCTCAACATTGGAATACACATTAATACAAACATGTAATAATAGCAAAAAAGGGAATAGAATATAAAGCAAAAACTATAAATAGTAGCAGCAGTAAATCCTTTTTGAGTTAATTAGATCCACATTATTAAGAAACTTGCAGCATCTGTATCAGGGTGTGTCTCTCTCATTGTGTCTTCCTACCTCCATGACACTTGACTCAGCAGTCCACTCTACCTAAGGATTAATTGCATACTGTAAACATATGAACTGTATGTGTGCTCAATGTTTTATTTTAATATATGACCATCTACATATTCAAAGTAAAGTTCACTACAAATGTCTACAGTACTATGGCTATTGCTATAGGTTTTTGATGTGTTAGACTATATTGCAAGTAGCCTACATCAGTTTTTACCCTAAATCCCACTTTATCTGCTGATATTTCAGTCATGCAATTCAGTAACACTGAATAGAGTGAAAATGACTTGTGCTAGCTGTATTTTCTGTTTTCTTCTTACCTCTGCGGCACTAACTGTTCTCCGCTGCAGCAGCCGAATTTAAACCTTTTGAAAAGAGTTCGGTTAATTTTACGCATTTAGCAGCGTCGGACTTAAGCCCTTTTTTTTTCCTTTCTCAAAGTTTTTCTGCACCACCTTTTTTACGGTCCGTTATCTAGCTTTTACTACATTTATTTATTATTAACATTATTATTATTATAACCATAGAGAAATCGTGCAAGCGATTAAAACCCATCCTATGTGCTGTTGGCCCGTAAAAACAATTTTATTTATATATATTTAGAAAAAATCTGACCAGCCCACATTAAACAAAATGGTCCGGCCCCTCTGGCATTTGCCAGAATTGCCAGATGGCCAATCCGACCCTGGGGTTAAACCGCTGTATGGTCTTGACTACCATGCTGCAGCTCAGTTTCAGGGTCTTGGCAATCTTCTTATAGCCTACGCCATCTTTATGTAGAGCAACAATTCTTTTTTCAGATCCTCAGAGAGCTCTTTGCCATGAGGTGCCATGTTGAACTTCCAGTGACCAGTATGAGAGAGTGAGAGCGATAACACCAAATTTAACACACCTGCTCCCCATTCACACCTGAGACCTTGTAATACTAATGAGTCACATGACACCGGGGAGAGGAAATGGCTAATTGGGCCCAATTTGGACATTTTCACTTAGGGGTGTACTCACTTTTGTGGCCAGCGGTTTAGACGGCTGTCTAAATTAATGGCTGTGTGTTGAGTTATTTTGAGGGGACAGCAAATGTACACTGTTATACAAGCTGTACACTCACTACTTTACATTGTAGCAAAGTGTAATTTCTTCAGTGTTGTCACATGAAAAGATATAATAAAATATTTACAAAAATGTGAGGGGTGTACTCACTTCTGTGAGATACTGTATGTATATAAAGTAAAAAATTATCGGTTATTATCGAATTTACAGTTAAATACTGTAATTTCATTAACTGACATAATGTTAATACACCAACCTATTGAAGTACTGAAATCTGTTTTGTACCTTTGTAATACACTGATGACCACCAAATGCAGGTGGTGATGAGAAAGTCACATGATGAACTAAAACCCATCACAAGCAGCTTTTAAATAATAACATATATAGAAGCTGCACAGTGTCATTCACACAAACACCAAACACCATCATGGTAACACACATGAAACTGAAATAATGCAATAAACATTCATTTAACAACATTAGGTGTAGCACACAACCCTAATATACAAAACTGATAAGAAAAAATTAAGAAGAAACATAGTTATTTCAACAAAAGACATTAAATTAGAAATGTAACGCAGGGAATTCTGGGAATGTCAATTTACGGTTATTCACTGTAAATTATACGGACTTTTTCACTTCCAAAAAAGGTATACTACCGTAAAATTAATGTCCTATACATGTAATGTCCAATACAGTTTTTCACGGTATATAGTAGGGGAATTTACCGTTAACCATTTAACAGGTTTTTACTGTAGCATTTTTACAGACTTTTACCGTTAAATTCACGGTCATTTTTTACAGTGTAAGTAAATAGGCTCCCATATGTAAATTCAGTAACAATGGAGGGTTGGTAAACCTCATTGAACACAAATCACAAATTTTGGTTTTCCGAATGTTCGGTAATGTTCTGGTTCCTACAAACGTTCTTATTTGGTTCCTTTCAAAAACCATATGGGATAATGGGAACAGAAACTTAGGGGCAAGTTCTGTTTGCTGGGAGTTAAAATAGACTTATATGTAGGCTTACTTTCTATCTATCTGTCTATCTATCTAGAGTTCATTCATTCCTCACTACTTTCCCGCTACTCGTGAAAGCGTATTATATGCATTCACTCGTTCATTTGTTTATTTATTCAAGTCAGGCTGTCTTATGAAGGCAACCATCTTTTGCACGGTTCTTTATTCTCGTTTTTTAATACAGAAAAGCAGTGCAACCACTGATCTATAATAGAGATTATCATTATATATAGATCAGTGGGTGCAACTCATTACTAATGTTTAAGCAACATATACCTCTTTAATTGTTATTCAAAGGTTTTTCGAGGCTGGTTGAATGGAAAAAGTGTCACTTCTTCCAGCACAATGACAGGTGTGTTTATATGCTGTTATGTCAAGTAAGCATTTGTATTGTTTGTGTGTCTCCGCTAAAATAATAATCGCTCAGGCGGCTCAATCATTCGCTTTTAGACTTGATTAAACAAATGCCACATCGACGGAAAATCTTAGTCATATCATGGATAAATAACCAGAAATTGAGTTTGTATACATTTATAGTGCATTTCATATCTTAATAAGGTAATCGAGCGTGCGTCTTCGTATAAACCTAAAACTGAACTGAGAAATAAACATATCGACTACGAGATAACAACCACATCTTTCACATACATCACGTATTCACGCTTTGTCGTGGTGTCGTCTCTCAGCTGATCTAAGGGCAGTTGTGCTTTCTTGACCATATATGAAAGAGACGCGGATTATGACTGAAAAAACTGATCCTGGAAAAGCAGCTGCGGAGACGAGATGGAACAAACCATTCTGTTCTCGGAGGGGTCGAGTTTTTGCATTACGAAAAACGGCGTTGTTGCTGCTCTTCACGTAAAAGGAGATATTTGTTTTAAAGCATATGAAATATAACTCTAAATGAGCATATATATGATGTTGTTAGATAAAACTGTAGACATATTTTAAAAACAAGAAAGAATGAAACGCCCCTATCGCTTCGAAGCAGTTTGACGCGCCCAACACTATAAATATCCCACTAGACGCGGATTTCTGTAGATGTCAACTGTCACTACGAGATCGACGCTAGTCTGAGACGGAGAGAAAACGTAGTTTGTTGGCACTTATCCTAAGTAAAGCAAACTACAAACATATTTTTGCACTCCTCAGACATTTAGACAACGATTCTGCTTTTAATCTTAAGCAAAAAAAAAAAAAAACTGGTTACTCGGAAAAACTGAGGGGTGTGACTGATCTCAGATCAGAGCCACACGCGCGTCAAGCTGCCTATACAGAGGGCACTGCGCCAGGCTATGTGCCATCTAAAGCCAGTGACAAAGAAAAAATCGGAAAAGATTGTAAAAAGGTAGACGACCGAGGGGGTGAATCGTGTAGAAAGGCACGACTAACCAAAACCCCTAAGCGAGGAGAAGAAACAGCCTTTGTTGCCCTCCAGATTATGTGAGAGCGCACTACATCTGATGCCAGACGCTAAGAAAATGTGCGGAAGGGGCATGATATGCCAATGGGAGGTCTACAGCAACAGACCCTCCATCAAGGAGACGGAGAAACCCAAGAGCGAGTCGAGGAGAACCAATGGCGGCGCTAAACAGAAGTGGCACAAATGGGGAAAGAGGCCAGGAAGAAGGGCGCACTATTCAGAAATGCGCAGAAATCGAGCAAGATTGTCTCGGTGGTCTGGCACTCTGGTTTCATTGCGTCCTGCCAATGTTCAAGGCAACCGAGCGCCTGGCATGAGAGCGCCCAGGAACACCAACCAGTTCCTCATGCACGAGAAATACCAGATGATGCACATGCGATCGGACTCTGTTGGCACCGACAGCGGGTCCGACTGCGAAATGGACTTTGCGGATATGGACTCGTACCTGGGCGTTCTGGAGAACGCTAGAGGCGCACTTTTGGACAGTCCAGATCTGCCTTCGCCACCCACATTTTACGCTCGACAGATGAACCAATGCCAGCCGTTTTCCTTCTTCAGCTTCAATCAAGAGGAAAGCATGCAGTATTTCCCATCGGAAGACGATATGATGCAAAGCGAAGGCTTCATGCAAAGGGACTTCAAAGAATTCTGTGACACTGTGGCACCATGTATTTAGACACCTGCCACAGGTAACGTTTACATCACTTCGGTGGTTTTCTCCACTCTTTTTAACAACTAAATCTGTTGATTGCATCGTGAGAGGCATTTCTTTGTTTGTTCTGTGATGTGTTACGATTGGGGGGGGGAAGGGTCCAAAGTAGGAGTGTGACCAGCCAGCCAGTCACCATCGAGCTGGTTTGATCGCTCTTGACAAACATAGCAGCGGTTTGTACTGCAAAACTAAATCCTATGTGAATGTTTTTCATAATAAATCGACATTTTGCTACACTTGGTCTATATTTTTTATTACATGATTCATTTTGGATATACTTTGCTCAGTGAATAATGACTTGCAATTATAAAATGTATAGAATGACTTGTCAGAGATAATTATTCTCAACCTTTGCATGGTTTGTTTGTAATGATGTTAAAACTGAATAGTAAATCAATATACTGTGTCTTATTACATTACAAAGAATGACACCGTAATCGAAATATTTTGGGGTCACAAAAGAAGGAGATGCGTAACAGAAATATGATGCCTGTGTAACATTTAAGAACCTTCTTTCCAACATACACACCCTTCTTGAACAGCAGAGCTGGGTTTTAGAGATCTGACACAAGAACAATAGCAAAGTTCATGAGACAAGGTGTGTGTGTGTGTGTGTGCAAAAGAGTGTCTATATAACCTTGTAATCTGCGTCACTAGTTGGGTTTCCTTTTTCACAGCACACAATGAGACCTATGATCATCTCTGGTCTTTGTATATGACAAGATATCGGTGTTAATAAGGAAATTTAGAGCCCCATTAGTCAATAAAAATGCAAAAAGGTTCGACAAAAAGGCTCCAATGAAATATTTCTCGTGAATAGAGCCCCGAATGTTTTGAT
>NW_015549596.1:80364-98176 GCF_001515605.1 Sinocyclocheilus anshuiensis | reverse complement strand
CAGCCCCTTTCCTGCACAGCTTGCCAACTGTGTGTCAGATAATTGTGGTGCAACTTCTTCATGCCAAACCAGCAGTATTGTGTGTTCAGTCCCCTGGCTTCATTTCTAGCCCATTAACTGCCGATAAAAGAAATAAAGATTTTACTGAGATGGGAAAAGAGACTTCAGATGGATTTTCAGAGTGTTATTGAGTAGTTGACGTGGCAGGTGTGACGTGATCTATCTAAAACTATATATTTAAAAAAAAATCTTGTATAGGTATTATTTTTTATGACCTCACAATAATATATATATATATATATACTGTATATAACAAAGAAAATGGAGCCTATATTTATGATCATCAAGAGTTTTTTTTTTACATTATTTTCAGAAAGACGTTTTCATCTCATTAGTTATTATAGTTATATAGTTGTTATAGTTTACTAAAACTAAAACCATAAAAAGTTATTTTACTGAATTAAATGTTAACTGAAAATAAATATAATGAATAACTAAAACCCAAATAATATAAATAAAAAACGATATAGACATTTAAATATAGTAATAATAAAAAAAGACAAAACACAACAAAGTTACTAAAATTAAAAAGGGAAATTAAATAATAATAATTTAAAATGTTAGTATATATTAGTATGCACAAATAAAGGACAGTATAACAAATACTATAATATGAAATTATCATTCATTAGTCATAAGATTGTGAAGAAATGTGTTAACTTGCCATGATAGATAGATAGATAGATGTGGCATGTGGCATGGACATTCATGACAGATTTCATGAACTTGGTTATTAAATTAAAATAGTTTTAAAAAAGTAAATTTGGTGACCATTTACAGCACCTATGCACACTTTCCCTTAAACAGTAATATCATTTAAATCTTAAACCTTAACACTTTCTCAGTGCAGTGCATTGAACTTTTTACCTCTATTGTTCTATTCAAACACATGCACGTTATCCAACTGGTTCAAGATTAAACACTCTCTATGCCAGGAACAAGATTTTGGGACCGGACATGTGTCGAATGAGGCAAAGCCACCCTTTGGACCAGAGCTTAAGGTGTTAGATAAAATGTGTGTTGTAGCTTGTTATCAAGGTTGGCGGAGGAGTTCATCAGTAAACAAAGCGGTTTAACATCAAACTCATAGTGTAAAATAAACATGATATAAGATCTAGATCACTGTAAGAAAGGACGCTCCCATTCTGAAAATGGGCAGATGGCATGACATGTCTGGGCAGTGTCTTGCATCATATTTATAATTAATGTATAATTATAATGACCTCATATTGGTTTTATGTCCACATACTGATTCACAAACTGCATGGAATACTTGTACTTGACAAAGTTAATAAAAAATATTATTTTGGGCCAAATACATTATGTAAATGACATTTTGGGAGGAAATGTATAATTCCAATCTAGAATTCAAACTGAAACTCTCAAATAAGGAAGAATAAGGTTCCAAAGAAGCAGAAGATCTTGATCATGTGACACTGATAGTGGGAGGAGGGGAAGAACAGGATAACGACTGCTAACAGTCAAGCTTGAACTTTAGTAAACACAAGATTCTGTCAGTAATGTTAAACCTGGCTCTCCATGCATGCCTCGTTCTCCTTTTCTTTATCTTTTATAAAAGTATTTCATATTTATATACTGAAATACCTATGAAAGCCAACATTACATGAACAATGACCTTATTTAATACCCGTTCCTCATGCTGTTGTGCATGATTAATCAGTAGACATAGTCAAATAAAAAAAAAATGTCTTTGTAAACTTTGTGCAACTTCATAAAATTTTGTAAAAATCATTAATAAGCTGCTTTAGATAACAGTGTCTCCTATATTAATCACATGTCAGTTAAATGTGTCTAGACTTTGATAAAACATTTGTCTTTGGCAAAATATATTGTATGTTAATAATTATTGAATAAACAACTAATTAAAAGCAAAACAAGCCACAGTGGAGACTTATGTCAAGTAAATCCTAATTAGTTGTACTTTGGTTACATATAAAACATAAAAAAATAGATAAATTACAGATAATTCCAACAGTGGTCATGACTGGAAAATGCAAAAATCTGCACAGGCTAATACTACAGTAAAAACGGAAAAACTTTACATGCTTTCTAACATGCAAACTAAAAGGTGTACCGTACCTTTAAACGCCCGAGAGCCTGGCTACAATTGAGGGCTGGGGTGGATGTGTATGTGTTTTGTGGGGGATGGGTTCCTCTCAAAGGCCTTTGCTATAGAAACAAATCTGTGACCCGTGGTGTAAACTTTGGGTGGAAGAGGTGCACAATCACGTCCTCTTTCTCTCTCTCAGTGACATGGCATGGCATGCAAGACCAGAGGCCTGTCAGACTGACTCATAACTGTTTGACAGGCCGAGCGAGTTATCAATACAAACTAGCTTGCTGTCGTGATCCAGAGTGTTTTTACACCATCAAAAGTCACTGAATCATCCTGCAATGTAAGCGTGTGCTTTAAAAACAAAGCATAGAAAGTTTCTTCCTTGAAAATGGCTATAGCTGTTTGGAGATGAAAACGTTATTGATTTAAGCAGTAAGGTACATATTTATGGCTAAAGAGTGTAGTTAGCAACTCCCTTAGCTGTGATTATACTCACAATGCAGCATAGCTTAAAATGGTATAGCGCTAACTGCTAATAAACTGCTGACAATGTATCCTAAACACACTTTGGATAAAAGTGTCTGTCAAATAGATGTTGTTGCACTAAAGTCATTCACATTTACGTATCTGACAGACACTTTTATCCAAAGGGACTCACAGTGCATTGAAGATACATTTTTAACATTTCATTAGCAGTTAACATTAGAAATACGTACATTTTGCTTAAATCAGTAACTTTTGTTCACACTGCATAGATGTTGCACTAAAGTCATTGACCTTTACATCTACATTTATATATTTGACAGACACTTTTATGAAAAGTGACTCTCAGACCGTTCAATACATTTTTAGCAGTTCATTAGCAGTTAGCGCCATCTGAGGCTATGCTACGTTGTTAGTATAATCACAGCTAAAGGAGTTGCTAACTACATTCTTTAGCCAAAAATATGTACCTTATTGCTGAAATCAGTAATCTTTGCTTGTTTGCACTGCGTAGATGTTGTTGCACTAAAGTCATTGACGTTTACATTATGTATATGACAGAACTTTTATCCAAGAGACCAGCTGACCAACCAGCGGAACACTGGCCTGACCAGTTTAAACCAACCAACCAGCCAACCAGAAGAATCAACCATTTTCTCAGCATGGATAACTGTACCTTATTGTTTAAATCAATGACTTTTGCATTTTAAGAATATTTTCCTGTTAACAGTTAACGCTAACTGCTAATGAACTGCTAAAAAAAGTAGCTTGAATGCACTGACTCAACCCAGTGACTTTGGATAAAAGTGTCTGTCAAACGTAAATGTGAATGACTTTAGCTGAACAACATTCACGCAGCGCAAACAAGATCGTTTTTTCTAAAATAGCAACAAAAGCAGCATTGAGCAAATGCAGCTAAGGTGAAGGCACGACCCATAGGTTGTGAATGTGGGTCCGTTCCCTTCCCCCGCTGCGAGCAGGATTATTCAGCGAGATAATGATATAAGAGAACACTCAATCCCAATCGACTCTCTTCCTCTCGCACGTAGCTTAATCTCCTAACAGGCCCAAAGGCTGCGCTTCATGTTTTACGCCCCCTCCCTTTCCTTCTATATCCTCTCCTCTCCTTCACAGATGTCTCTAACAATAAAGTGCCTCCTACACCCAATATTGAGCAAATCATGCGACAGAAACAGCCCCATTTCATGCCGATGATCTGTCTCTGTCAGCCTGAAGTGGTTTGAGTGCTGGTGTTTGATCAACGGGACTGTTTTTGTCAGAAACGCACCAGATTTGAAAGTAAAATGGGGTTTTTCATTGTCAGAGAGGAAGAAATTGTTGACCTTATGGGCATCCCCTATTAAATATCTTCTTATTAGATTTGAGAGTAATGATGAACACTGATTAAAAAAACCTTTTATATGACTTTAAATAAAACATAGATATCCATGTAGCCTTTATACATTACAACAGAACTGTTTTCCTGAAGCTGTGTTATTTTACAATTATTAATACACTGTAAGAAAAAAAAATCCATAGAAAAAATGTGTCCTGGCATTGGGCAATATTCTTATAGTATTTATTAATATTTTGAATGAGCTTTTATTTTGAGATTTTGAGATCTAATTTTAAATGTAATAATTTTGTTAATTGTGTATATTAATATATACATTTAAAATATTCATATTGTTTAAATAATTTTTATTTCAGTTTTAGTAATTTTAGTGCAACATTTCTAGTTTTATGTTTATTTTATATTATTTTCCAAAAAACAAAAAATAATGTAATTTTCAATTACCAAAAAAACAAACAAACCGATTTTTTTATAGTTTCAATAACAATACCACTGTCGTGTCAACGCTGCCATTTTGTATTCTCCCTCTGTGACTTTGTACCCAGCTGCAGTTATGGTTGATGTCATTTTATGGATGTGATTCTCACTTCTATAAATGAACCACTTTGATTCCAAGAAGACAATCTGACGGCATCAACAGTATTGTTAGGTGAATCCTTAATATTTCAAGGTGTTTCCCTAGGCAGTGTTAAGGGAAGCATACTGTTTCTCATATTTAGTTTGATTTGGCCTGAGCCATATCCGCAGAGCTAAAAACCACATGTTCGTGTAGCAACATGCTAAAAACCTTCCGAATATCTTAGCAACTGCATATAGCAATACTGGTAACAAACCACAACACAGTATAGAATTGAGAAAGTGGCTTTTAAAATGGCAAAATACAGTTAAATCATAGCTGGAGAACATTTTCTTTGCATCTGTAAAGTAAATCGACATATATTTTAGTGCATGCTCGCTAACTAGTTTTAATGTAAATGGTTTCGCTAACAGGCCAGTGTCTGTATTATTTTAGGTGGTTCCTGGATATTTAAGGCGTTTTCGAAATGACTCATCTAATGTCTTCCACAGGAAACAGATGCTTTATTACGATAATCACAATTATTTAAAGTCAGTCAAAAAGGAGTACAATTACGATGTCTGCACAGTAAATCAGCATCAATTTAAAGTGCTTACAATTTAAAATGCTTACAAACGGTTGTAAAGTTTACAGTAAAATTGTAAAGTAACACATTTATGAAACCTTAACAGTAAAACCCCAGAAATGTACATGGATGATCTTGCTAGATCATCATTTTTTTCTTTTTAATTTTTGCATTGAAATGTAGAGAATTTGAGTAAAATAAGTAAAATACAATAATACCATTAGATATAATGCAACATTTCAACTCACAGCCCTCAATTTTTGGCCTTTTGTAGTAAAAAGTTTGAGTATCTTTACTAGATTCACTGTCATCACTAATGAACAGCTATAAATAAAAAAGGTAATTATTTGGAAATAAGGTAAAGTAAAATATGACAAAATACAAAGAAACTAAATTAAATTCTAGCTCAATTCAGTTTTTCATAGAAATTCTATGGTTAAAACATGATTCATCATGAAAACAATGCAAAATAGAAGAATATTTACTAGTAGTCTCAAACATCTGGAACACACTGTTTGCATCTCTAACACAAAAATTCAGTACAACTTCTTTTACAAAATCATCCTGTCTTTCAAGAAGCTTTTACATTGAGAACTACACTACAAATACACATGAAACCAAGGACTGAAGCTTGAAATGAAGACATTTTTTACTGTGCAACAAGATCCACTGGTACACACCCCTTAACTAACTATATGCCTTTGAGTAAATAAACCTCAGCCTGTTGCAACAGGCATATTAAAAAACTGCTAATTTTAGTGCCAGTCGACACGTCCCCTTTCCTTCTTTTTTTTATATTTTGCCCCATAGCTCTTTTTAGTGTTTGTGTAACACTAAGGAGGGTTGGAAGAGGTGTATTTTGATTTCTCTCAGTGCAAAAACAGACATTCCTGCTGCCAAACACAAACCTGATTAGCCAAAGCAAGAGCCAATCAGAGAGCAGGAAGCCTTTAAAATGGCCATTGACGACAGCCTCTCATATTAGCGTTGCCCTATAGTGGAAGACGCCGCTGTTATCCGAGCCCTACGCTAGGATGTGAACAGTAATAGTTGGAGATCCAAACAAGTCCTCTTTGAGAAGTTGGGAGGCAGGATGGGGTGGGATTTGAGGAACAGAGGGAGGACTGTTTGGGGTGAAAAACACACAAGACCTTTAAGTATGGAAAAGTACTGACTTTTGAGAGTTTTTTCATAAGTAAACGCATGACAGATCATTGAAAATCTTGCACAATAGCATCTGTTGCTACAGACTGCAGCTGTAAATCAATCAGTTCATTCCAGCAATGCTAAAGCTAATATTTTGGTGAAAGAATTTTCACAATGTGTGTATTTATATAAGATATGCAGTCCAAAGCAGCTCAATATGTGTGTAAAACCTCTCAGTTTACTCTTGCAGGCACAGTGTGTCTGTGTATCATTTGGGAGAAGGGTTGTTATTCTAGTCGGACGCAGGCTGGTCACGTGACTCTGCCTTTTTGAGCTGGCTAAGGGCATTAGTAACAGGTAACTGTGGAAGTTATTCCCACTATGAGAGGAATTGACGAAGTAAAATGTAAATATTTAATACCAGCACACATTCTGGTTGCTCCCCGCTCAGAAATTAGCCTCTCTATGTCATAAAAACAACCAGTGTTCATTCATATCTGTCAAACAGCTTGCTAATCTTTTCTAACATACGCTAACTGGTGAAAAAACAAGAATGAAACTTTAAAATTAAAAGAGACTGTGCTCAGTTAATGTTAAAATGGAGAATGAAGAACTGTTTTTGGCTTACCATCCCCCATTCACACATTAGCATTAGTTAGCATCACAAACCCTAAATGTGAGGCTTTTGAGTAGAACCAAAGTGGGTTTTACATAACTATTTGAACTTACACAAGGACTATTTGCTAGCTCTTTAGAAAAACATCTACTACTAGTGCTTTAACAGATGAAGACACCAAATGCTAATCTGAGGAACAACATAAAACTTCCTCAATCTCCACAGAATCACATAGCAACTCAAATCTTGTACATTTGTGCTAGGAACATTAATTATTCCTCAGATCATGTGTTTTGTTGAGGAGAGGTGAGTTATTAATTTACCTAGTGATTATTGCGTTTTTATCAAAGCGGGTAAAAACTCCCACAAACATACATTGAAGGACGAACTTGAGCAATATTTATAAACCAGAATAATACACTTTTTTTGTGGGCTCTTTTAAAACCCATTAGCAACATGCTAACTTTAACATCCTAGCTTTAGCAACATATGCTAAAAATCACTCAAAACATCTTAACATCATGACAGAGCCACTACTTTATCTGGAAAGTTCCAGCAATAAAAAAATGATCAAAGTTGATGGCCAAAAACGGGACTTGGTAACACAAAATGGCAGTTTTGGGGGACTATGTCACTGCAGAACAGCTGCTTCTTTCCTTCACAGCTGTATAGACACCAGCTGTGATGTCACAGTGAAATCGGAAACCACAGCGTCCTGTTTATGCGGAGAACACAGTGTTCATGACTATAGTTCAGAACCACATACGTGCTGTTTTGCCTATAGTGATCAAAACCACCGTCAATCAAACACAAAGTCAATGGTACAATGATATTCTTGAAAACACACTCAATATATGATAGCTGGGCAGAGCCAAAAGGTTCCTGTAGATTTATGAAGGGTTTCATCAGTAGACGAAAATAACAGTGCAAGATGTTTGCTCATTGAGTGATTGCATGTTTCATTCTTGGCCTTTGCACAGGCTTACGTTAAACACGTTTCCAGCCAACTTGCCTGAGCTTGTGTGACATAAAAAATTCCACAGTCTAATCAAAATTGCGATTTAAGTGAGACATGCTACAATTTATCCAAAACATTAATTTGAACTATAATAAATCCAAAAAGTGCTTACAAATGGTAAAAAAGTGAACAGTCACAATACCTATATACATATATATATTTTTTTTTTTACTTCTACATATATCAGGGTTGCCAGGTTTTCACAACAAAACCCACCCAATTGCTACTCAAAACTAGCCCAATTGCATTTCGAGGGGGGTCCCCCAGTAAATATCGTGTTCCTGGGGGGAGGGTAAAATAAACGTGTTTTTTTTTGGTGGGGTTGCCCCGTTAAAATTCGCATTTCAGGGGCTAAATATCATGTTTTTAGGGTCGCTTCAACCTGCGGCAACAGTGTTAAAATAGCCCAATTCTACGGGAAAACCGCGGACTTGGCAACACCGACATATATGCAAATTTGAACCTAAATTCTTACAATATCTGTATTTCATATATGATATCATATATATACAAAAATGTCTGTTATCAAAACCTTCATGAATAACCAGAAATCTTTAAGCATTTTTGGAAGTTTGGCATAAGAGTAAAGTAATAGTAAAGGCTTCAGTTACCCTTTTGCACTAGTTAGTGGAAACTGCTTGAGTCTGCAGATAAGGGTAAGAATAAACACTAGAGGTCAAATATCACTATCATTAGCCAAAATGGTATCTAGGACAAGGCTGAAGAGTTTCCTCAACCGCTTTTGCACATACAAATGCATTTTTTTTTCTCCAAATGTAAGATGGCTTCGTAGCTGTCGACACTGTGCAGTCTTTTCTAAGCGACTACATGCAAGAATCACAACAAATAACAAAAAAAAGCATTTGCATGATCTACTGTGCAAAACATATGTACTAAATGATCTTTAATGTGGCACGTGCAAACACGTAAAAAGCACAGAGTAGGTTTTCTAGAAAACAACTTTGTGGGCTGATCCTGTGGTTTGGAGAAAGTGAGTGGGGAATGAAAACAAACACTAAAGCCAGCTGTAATAGTCATGAAAGTATTATCACACCACCCTCTAGTGGTACAAACCAGCTTTTATTCTCTCAAATCATTTTAATCATACAAAGAGAATATGCATTAGATACTGTGATTTTGAATAATAAATTACATCTATTAAACAGAATCGGCAAAAATGTCTGAAAACTGGTCATCTTCGGAGTAAAAAATGTCTTTGAATACTTGAAATTGTTTAGGTCTTCAGGGAAGGCCTCTGGCGTCTTTTGGCATCTCTGTGTTTCTTGCGACACTCCTGTTGGGGGGAACAACCGCTGTAATTCATGTCATAAAAAATGCAAACCAAATTTCAGTACTTTTAAATGTCACAAACCATTCTGAAATATGTTAAACTAGGAATCCACAATCAGTTTCAAGCAAAGGGACGGAGAATAAAATGTAGTATTTTAATAATATGCACAAACTATTAGTGCATTTACAGTTTACTTAATATATTTTAACGTTGGAGGGATAATGAAACATTTAGCTGGTTGAAGTGAAATTATGATTTTTATTAATAATTTTTCATATGAATCAGTTTGAGATCTGTGGTACCTCTCTGAGCGACGTCCTCTTCTGTTCCCAGGCTTCCCTCTGGTCTTGAAGTTTTACACTTCTACAAAACATTCCTGGCCCCTCTGAAGAAAAGAGATTTGTACATAGAGTGTTTGAAAGCACAACAGGAAAAATGATCAAAACCCATTTGAATTTAACCTCATACACACACACAGGCTCGAGTAAGCATTCAAATATGCTGTTGTTAGTGATTATGTTTAATTGATCATGAATGTTTTAATTTGTCAAGATGAATGGTTTAAATCTCACCTTTTAACCGCTCATCATTTTGATAGAAAAAGAAAAAGGTCTTTTTTGATGTTGTCGGTTCCCTGCAGAAAATGAAGCTTTAATCAAAAAGTAATCCAAACCAGATTTACAACATTTTGTTGGTATATAGATATATGCAAAACGTGTTCGCTTATTTGATTAGTGACTTAGAAAGAGAGCAAGATCTTCAATATTTGCACAGTGAAACAAAAATGGTGTACTGTAAACCAGAAATTGTTAGTAAATTTCAAAGTAACACATTGAATTAAACATGAAACTTTGAAGGAGAAAAACTGAAATATTATTTTCTTATTCATAATAGATATTTTTTGCTGTGTACTTCATTTTAATATTTCTGTATTTTACATATTTTAAACATAATAATCCTAAACAAATTCTGTATCCAAGATTTTCCATCAGTATTTTCGCTATTGACTAATCAGTGGATTTTGTGATTCATCTTTTAAGGACACTCAATATATTTAAGCTGGCTTAGCATCATTAAAAATGTTTCTAGTGATACATTCTTTGTGCTACCAAGCACAAACTGTAAATGATTAATAAATGCATTATAGTTTAAATGATAATATAATTACTCTGTGATTTTGCTGGAAGCGGATTGGTCCTCCTCAACCTCGTCCACTCCTTCCTCGTCTGAACTGCTGTCCTGGAAACGAGGGTCCGCTTGCCAAGAGAACTTGGCTCCTTTTACTGTCTCTATTTTGTACTCGTCTGATTGGCAAATTTTTTTTATTAAAAATAATGTTTTATCCTCCAACATGTTATATGTGGTATAATGTAAAAGTGATTTAAAAAAAAAAGCATAAATAAACAATGAAAACGTTTGAAAAACCAATGGCGAAAAACTATTTTAAAGTGCAAGGATACACCCAATATTTTACCTACAATGAAAAATGACATAAATGATCAGTGCACCTGTTTTGGTGGTCATCTCCGCAGCGGTGTCTTCACCAAAGAAGGAGAACTTGAATCCACCTGAAGAGTCTTCTTTTGCTTCTACATTAGAAGTGAAGGAAACCTCCATGTGTTTCATTATATCTTCAGTATCTTCTGCCTCTTTATCCCATGAAACCGTTTCCTTCTCGTCCTGGTTTTCTTTAGACGTCCCAAAGACCTCCTTCAAATCCACCGAGATATCAAAGTAGACGTCCTTAGAAACTTCAGGGAGTTTTTCAGCCTCTATGCGTTTCTTTCGTCGTGCTGCTTTGCTGTCCAACAACAAAAACACAAATGTTTAACGAAGTCACAATGAGTCTAAAATCCAAAAATGAGTTCATGTAATACCTCTCTTTCTTTGGTTCCTCTGTCTTGGCCTCAAAAGCAGTGTGTTCTTCTTGTGTCGGGTCGTAATGCAGGCTCGAAACATCTCTACAAAGCCAAACATAAACCTTTAAAAACAAGTGAAAAGAACAAAACATGCTCAAAGAACATCTGAAGAAGTCATACTTGAACATCGTGCCCTTTCTGGAGTTTTGTGGTTGTATGTTGGTGTTTAAAATGCTTTGGAGGATGTCTAGACTTTTCTTTTTCTCCTCAAGAAGTTGTTTGTCTGCATCTTTTTCGGGAGCCGCTTCATCTGAAATTTGAAATATTCAAAACAGGTGAATAATTATTTCAAAACGCATTGAAACCCAAGATTATAGTTAAATAAATTACCTTGATCTTCAGACTCATCATCGCTTTCCAGAAATCTAGAATCAACCTGGAATCTTGAATCGGTTCCGAATCTGGCCTGCAGCTTCATGAGCTGAAATAAAGATGAAGACAGATGAACGAGAAATCAAACAAACTCTGAATCTCTCTCTATCCTGATAAAGACTCTCAATCCAAACCTTCTGTCCAGCTTTGCCCTCAAACTGGGGCTTGATCTGGAAACGATCGTCCTCAGAACCATCGTCCTCATCTTCACTGTCAAACAGCTTGCTGCCACCTGGCTTGTTGTTTTTCTGTGGAATTATGATGGAAACATGAAGAACATATCAAAGAGTTCAAGAAAATAAACTTCCAATTCCAATCTTGGTCCATATTTGCCTTTTCTTTCAACATGGACGTTTGTTGATCTTCATTAGATCCTGAATCATCCTCAAAGAGGCTTTTTTTCAAGATTGTTGGTGGTTGTTCTGGTCTGCTTGTGGTTTCATCCTCTTCTTCTTCATCATCAGAATCAAACACAATGTGTTTGCTTTTGTTCGCTTTCACTGCATCCTGAAAATCATAGATTTTCAGCGAATTATGACTTTAAATTAGTAACACAATGATATTAAAATTTAGGCCACTACAGATGAGCCAATAATCATTGTATTAGGGCTGCACAATTAATCGAAATTAAATCGCAAAGGCAATAAATCGCGATTAGGCAGAAGCTGTGATTGTCATGCGTATCTTTCAGTGAAGCACCGTTCTGTGATCAGTAGTAAATCTCCATCCGAAGGCCAGAGGGCGCTCTCACGCTGAAAATCCGAATATGCCCCGAAGAAGAAATCCAGGAAATGCCTATGGCTGCAGCTGAATAAACAGAAGATTCAACTGCTTTCATTGATTCAACGTGACTAATAAACACACGACTATGGCAATATATGGTTTATCTGAGTTCTTCTTATTATAATTTTCATCATAATAAAGTATATCTATAATGAAATGCTAATCGACATAGCCATTATCACTGCTTAGAATACAATTAAATATTGTGTGCCTTAATTACTCTGTTTAAGAAGCCACATCATCTCACAGAAGGATTTATTTCAAACACTCGACTGACCTTATGAAGTGAGTTTGGAGTAAAAACATGTTATTAAATGTGGTATTTTCACGTGCTCTCAGATGGAGCAGCATTTACTACACAGAGCCGTAGTTCACTGAGAAGACACGCAAACAGCTGTCATTATCGCGAACGATTTCGTCGATTTCATAATCTTACGATTATATCGTCTGCGATTATGAACGCGATTTTGCATAGGTTGTCAGAGAACTACGGCTCAGTGTAGTAAATGCTGCTCCATCTGAAAGCAGGTGATGGAGATTTACTACTAATCACAGAACCAGCTTTACTGACAAAATGTGCATGACAATCGCGATTAATCGCGTTCGATTAATCGTGCAGCCCTACATCGTATAATTAATGAATGTACAATAAATCAATGAACTTCACATAATCAAAACATATGAAAAATACAAAGGCCAACATAGACAAAAAAATCTGTAAAACAATGAAGTTTACAAAACTCAAATATGTATGATTTATTAGCAAAGTTTTAATTACATAACTTGAAATGTTTGTAAACCTGATGAAGGTCATGTTGACTGAAAAAATCTTCAACATTTCTATTTTTCAAGTTTTGTAAGCCTTAGTCCTGTGCAGGATTTTTTCTATTTTTCTTTATAATTTATTTATGAATAATGACATGAAATAAGAAATAGCCAATATTAAAATTTGATACTATTTTGTCTGAATAAATTAAAAATAAAACACTTTAAATTCTACACATGAATTTAGGCATCACAGCATTATAATGTACAATACAATAGATTAACTTTTTGAGAGTTAGATGATGACAGAGGTAACGAGCATGAAAAAAAAATATACGATACAACTAATACTATTAAATTAAAGGAAATCTCTAAAAACGACCAATAACCAACATTTTACTGATTCATTGTGCATCCTCACTTAAAATACTTCAAACTTTTATGGACTACCTCTACTCACCACGTTAGAAAGAGCACCTTGAATGAGTTTCCTCTGTTGCTCGGTTTCTTTCTGTCGTTGCTCCAGTGCCGCAAGACGTTTCTGGTTGTCCTGCAGTTGTTTCTTAGCATCTATCACAGTTGAGTGAAGAACTGTTTGATGTGAAACAACATTCTCCTGAACGTTCTTCGAATTGGCAGGTTTAGAATATTTTGTCTGAGTTCTGGACTTCTCATCATCACTAGTTTCCGATTCCTCACTAGAAGAGTCACTGCTGGAGGATCTGGAGGTCTTCGTCTGCTTGGGTTTGATTGAGTTATTAGAGCTTACAGTTTTTGAGATGGTTCTTGCCAATTGTGTTGCTAAAGACGTTTTAGAAGTGAGGACTTTAGCATTGTCTTCTTCCTCGCTGCTTTCTGATTCTTCACTAGAAGAGTCACTACTGGAGGATCTGGAGGTCTTCGTCTGCTTGGGTTTGACTGAGTTACTACACCTACTAGTTTTTAGTTTGGTTTCAGGGCTGGGTTTTGCTGATTGTGATGCTGGAGACATTTTAGAACTGGAGACTTTAGCATTATCTTCTTCCTCACTGCTTTCTGATTCTTCACTAGAAGAGTCACTGCTGGAGGATCTGGAGGTCTTCGTCTGATTGGGTTTGACTGGGGTCTTTGAATTGTTAGAGCTAACAGTCTTCATTTCAGTTTTAGAGATGGTTTTTACAGATTGCGCAACTGAAGGTGTTTTAGAAGTCAAAACTCCAGCACTGTCTTCATTATCATCTTCCTCGCTGCATTCCGATTCTTCACTAGAAGAGTCACTGCTGGAGGATCTGGAGGTCTTCGTCTGATTGGGTTTGATTGGGGTGTTTGAGTTATTATAGATGACAGTCTTTAGTTTGGTTTCAGGGATTACCGATTGTGACGCTGAAGATGTTTTAGAAGTGAAGACATCTTTATTACCACTTTCTGATTCTTCACTAGAAGAATCATCTTCTGAGATGGACGCTTTAAAAAGTTTTTTTGAGGGTGTTTGTATATTTAAAGTGGATAATTTCTGTTGAGACAGACGGTTTGAAGACTGTGGTTGACTTGTATCTTCTGAGATGCTTTGTTCTTTCCATTTCAGGTCTTGTTTGAGTCTTTTAGGAGATTCACCGTCTATATTTTGGGCGACTCTTTTCAGGCTTGGCTCTGGACCTCCAAAGAGATCCTTCGTTCCAATGAATGCAGGAAGAGATACAGTGTTTACCTGATTCTTCTTCTTACTTTCTTTCTCAGGGGTGTCGTCTCCAAGAAGAGAAGCGAGAATATCTTCTGGGTTATTGCCTGTTTTTTTGGGTGGTGCACTTGAGGTCTTGGCTTCGTCTTTGGGTTCTTCTACACTTTCATCATCTGAAATCACCTCCGCTTTTTTAGCTAGCTGCTCCAAGTCTGCTAGGGAAAGATCTAAACGGTAGCAGATCCCCATCATGGCTTCATAATCAGAATCTACACTAACATCATCATCAACATATGCCTCATCACTACCATCATCAGATTCAGTTGAAGACTTGTTTTTACTGGATTCTGTTGGGGAATCTTGAGTAACAGGTGCAGATTCAACTTGTGTTTGGGTCTTTCTCCGAGTGAGTATTTCATCAGTGTCCGCAGAATCATATTCCTCATCGTCTTTTGATGAAGTCAGTAGGGACGTTTTCACATCATCTTGTTCCACTCCACCCCAGAAAACATTAGACTTGACAACAAAATCATCTCCCACCACCTCCAGGTTGTTGTCGTCGTCATCCTCCGTGGAGGTTTGTTTAGGGTTCCTCAAATGTTCTTGAGCAACCAACATTCTGATTTCATCTTCAGAGTCAGAGTCGTTGTCGAAAACACAAACAGATTTTTGTTTTCCTGTCTTTACAGCAGAGAGTCCATTTTGTTGGATCGCCACTTTGTTTTTGTTTCCAGTGGCAGCCGCATTCATTCCATTTCTCTGAGCCAAATCACTAAGAAACAAACTCAAGTCTATTTTGGATCTTTTGGGACACGGTTTCTGCTTTGGAAACTCTCCTCGCCTTTTCTTACTGATTTCATCGTCTCCACCTTTAATCTCCCATGTCAGCTTGGACACTGATGTGACGTCATCCGCAGTCTCCAGTCTCTTGATGTTGTGGCAGTGTTTGGATGGATCATACTTAAAAACGTATTCAAGAGTTAAGGGTAGATATTGAATTACATTGAAAGTATGACGGTGAACACTATTAACTGCAATGATTATATATTGCGATGAAACTTTGCGATTAAGCAAAATTTGGTAGCTTTTTTATTGTTGATTCATTGTGATTCTGTTCTTCATAATGATCCCAGGCAGGGGCGCCGCTAGCAATTTTGGGCCCTATGAAAGAAAATAGGCCCCCTACCGCACCAAACATACAAGCCAACCTAGTTATCCTAACCTCTAAATTATGCACTATTTATCTTCTGCAATATCAGGGTGTAACCTCTAGATGGATGTATAGCCCTATATATAAATGCATATAAACCATTTGCTGCAGAGTGAGAACTTAAGACATAAAGCACGTTACTTGTATCAGGTTATTCATTGATATATTTTCAGACATTATTAAAGACTACATCTAGTAAAAGTTGAAATTTAAATGTTGATTTGAAGTGTCAGTTATTATTATTGTAGTCAAATCTGGACACAGAGAAAGCATTTTGTTACTCATACTAGCTACAGCTTGATCAGTCACACTAAAGTCATCAGAATAAATATTGGCTCAGTGTGACCATGGCAATATTTTAAAACATATAATTGAGTGCTTACATACAATGAACAGAGACATTCTGTGGTAGAGATGTGCACTGATCTATTACTTTTGCTATTGCTATACCACTAGGTATCAGTATTTAGTCAGAGACCTACCCATAGCCGTGGGAACATATTTTGGGGGTGCAGGGGGGCGGGGCTTGATGTTGAAGGGCGGGGCCAAGGTGGGGGAAATCCTAATATTAAACAGCCCAAACACTTATAGATGAACATACAAATGAATGAAGACAGAGTTATATGAGAACGAATATATTTGTGAGTTTGTGATTTTAGCTCAATAATATTTTTTCTTTAATATTTTTATTATTTTAAGGAGATTTTACTAAATATTAACCTCTAAATCATGCACCATTTATCATCTGCAATATCAGGGTGTAATCTCCAGATGGCTGTATAGCCCTATATATAAATACATATAAACCGTTTGCTGCACAAAGAACTTAAGTGAGAAAGTGAAATCTCTGGGGGCCCCAAAAGTGCATGGGCCCTTAGAATCGTCCTAACTTCCCCCCGCTTAGCGGCGCCCCTGATCCCAGATATAAATATTTTTCAAAAGATGGCACTTCACTAAAAAAAAGCCAATGTCAGCAGACAAGAAAGGGAGAGGATGACAGATAAAATAAACAAAAAAGTTTTGTGTAAAAAATGTTTCAATAAAAAAATTTAGTTTGGAAAATGCATCTGCTAGTTTTAGGTAATGAACATCTCAATGACTTGTTTCTCCAAGCAAAAGGGCACTTGCAAGCATATCTGTGTCAATGCTTTTAAGTAAATCATCCTAGAATTGTGACATGGAAAAGGATATCTTGTCCTTTCCTTTATACTTCAGATTCACGACAGGAAGTACCCTCCCAAATTTACTCACGACCCAATTCTGGAAGAGTGGATAAACACAAAACCAAGGTTAAATCAGCATCTGGGCCATTTTTACAACTGGACAAAAGTTCTTAGCAAAAGAAAATCACACAGACCTTATGGCCGGGAATTTCAGTTCCTGGAACGGCAGCTTTCATGTGGAAATTCTCAACGCCGGCCACTTTAAACGAATCCACTAATTTCTCCTGAGGGATGATCTTTGGTGTCTTGGCCTTTTCAACCAGTTGCTGTCGTTCCTCAGCAAGTCTAAAAAAAAAAAACAATACAGAATCAGTATATATATAGTAACAGAAAGTTTAACCAATATTTATTGGTTGAAGAAAGTTTTTACCTATGTAGAAAGCTTTCTTTTGCCAACTGAATAAGCAAGGTTCCACCTTTCCATGTGGATTTATTTAAGATGCCTACACCTGTATAAAAAAAGCAAATGTACAGATTGATTTACTTCATGACAAAGAAAGCAAGAAAGAATTTATTTAAATAACTATACGTACATCTTTTGTATTCAGCATCTGTGATGTTTATGTTGATGTAGCCAAATGTTTTCAGAGGAGCTCCTGCAAATAGAGCACAAAGATATTGTGCATATGTGAATAATATTGAACAGGTACCCAGATAATGTAATAGAAATATTACATTAAATTCGGTTGCATTTAA
>NW_015549596.1:58652-80049 GCF_001515605.1 Sinocyclocheilus anshuiensis | reverse complement strand
GGGGGTGGAGGTTTTATCGAATTCTTACCATTCTCATCTTTCCTCGTAATGATTTCCACATCTGACACATCCCCAAATTTTCCAAATCTGTCTTTGAGGTCCTTCTCAGACACTGTGTGGCCAAGGCCACCGATGTACAATCGTTTCATGGCCAACCCCTTCTGTGTACCATCAAAACACACATAATGAACCACACCGAAGTCCCCATATAGGAAGGAAGGCATAAAAAATAAATAAAATCATAGTATTGCGGAACCTAACTGCCACTTGACAGTGGCAAAGATAGACTCAACATTATATAATAACTTTATATAATAAAATTATATATAACTATTGTGAGGAAAAAACTCAAATGTGCAGACAATGATTGTTGCTCAAGGGGGCACCATATGATGTTATGATCCCGCTTACTTCTATTTTTACAATAATTATAATTATGAAATTATCATGAATTTTTTAAAAAGTAATATAATTGTAGATCAATTCCTAAAGATTATGCAGTACTGTACGTATCATTATTTGCCTTGTACACAAATGTAAGCACCAATTCTTTAATTAAAATATAAAATTTTAACTGCATTGCAAAAGACATACAAGTATCAAATTCTGTAAATTATGTTTAAAAACATGAGACTCATGAACATATGATTATTACAAAAGTACATACCGTATGATCCTGATTTCTCAATACTTCATACTTTCATACAGAGTCATACTTTAACATATCATCGTTAAACAGTTCCTAAAAATATTCCATAAGGCAGAATAAAGGTATTATCATAAACTCAAAACAGACTTACGATCACGCCAAAGATTCACATGTACATACGGATGTTACACTGTAACTGTTCCGCCGTGACACCACGGACGTGTTTTTGGTTCCGCTTGCGAATGTCACGCAACGCTATGGAAAGTTCCATCGACAAAACATACTCACGGAATCAAGAAAAGCAATATTAGACAACTTTTCAATTTCTCCCATACGCGATGATAATTATACGCAGAAAGTAACATGTTTATAAACACGCCACTTCATAATAATGCTTTTTAGATTAACATTCAAATGTTTTAGGGTGTTTTTGGGTACGGTTCGCCCCTGCAGTTCCCATGTGGTATGTTCCATGTTGACGCGGGATTTAGTTGAATCAGTCAAAATCATAAAGTCGCAGTGTTTACCTTCAGAAGAACGTTAAAGTAAGTTTATTCCTTTAAACATTGGATTTCAAGATTGATATAAGTTCTACACAAATTATTAAATCCATATAAGAAATAAAATACATATTTATATTACAACTCCATTTGTTTTACAAATAAAACAATATTTTTTTTACCTCTTGATGATTTGATTCGTCAAATCAAGCTCCTTTCATCTGATTTACACTCAAAATATCGTTATGAAACTATATAAAGCAATATAAAGGTTTAGAAATAACTTATGGACAGCTGTTAGGATAATCTGTCGTTTAGTGACAATTTATAAAAGAGTTTATGATATAAATCTCCTACAGAGTGTAATGACAGATGTATATGCAGTGAAATTAATTTATGTTTGTTGTAAATTTTGTTGAAATGTTATATAATGTTATGTATTGGTTAGAGAAGTTAAAAAGTTAAGGATTTTGACTTGAGCTGATTAATTAGAACCTTTGCATCATATTAAAACAATACTGGCATGCAAATGTTATTATTTATTATGTTATTATGCAAATGTTATTATTTTAGGCTAAGTTTGTGTATATCATGTAGAATATGAAGTTATTTTTATATATGTATCTCTTTATCTTTCTCTCTCTCTCTCTCTATATATATGTATTTTTTCATAAACTGTTTCTTAGTAGATTGAGGAAGATAATGGAGCAGAAATATGAGGAAGAGATCCAGATGCTCCAGCAGGAAATTGAAATGCTGGAGGCTGAACAGGAGGAGACTTTACGGTCCATTTTCATAGAGCATGGAGATCGACTACAGCGGGAACTGTTAGTATGGACTACCTTTCGATGGATTTTGTCTAGTGTCATATAGCAGCGTAAACTGGACAAAAACAGACTAAAGCTAAACAAAAAAACGTACCGTCTTTCTGTGACATTAAAAAGCATATTCGCAATGAAAATGTTTTACTTGAAGGCTGGATCAAATTAATTACATTTTTCTTTCAGAAAGTCAGTCTATAAGGAAAGAGGAGGAGCACAAAAACACACTCTTTCAAAGCTGATCACAGAAGTCAGAGAGCTGGAAAAAAAACTCAGACGACAGACCGAAATCAATGGGATCGCTCTAAATGAGTGTTTTGTGAAGACATTGCACAAAAGTGAGTCTTTTGAAATTTGCTTTTAAATATGAAATAATTTATATTAAAAATATGTATATGAAATATTTATATAAAAATTAATTTAGGTTGTATAAATGGGTTATTCTGTTGTTTTTTCAGGTGAAAGAAAACTTGTACAGCAGCTCAGACTTGCAGGTCACTGCAGTGTACTTTTGTTCCAGGTTGAATTTGCAGTGACTGAGATTCAGGTACAAAGAAGCCACAAAATATTTATGCATGCGCTTAATAGTATTAACACAAGTATTATTTATTAAAATTAACATATGCTTTCAAAATGCATGTAAAATGAATAACTCTTTGCAAAACAGGCTATTTGAGATATTCTTCCTGCCAGATGAGTGCATGTAGATTGTGTGCTTTAGGACTTAATATATTCACAGCCCTGCAGCTGGTTGCAGCAAACCCGTTAAGTTAAGAAACCCATTAGTAATAATTTATTTTATAAGTTTTGAGTTTTTCTTAGGAATAGATCACCCAAAAATAAAAATTTGCTTAAAATGTACTCACCTTCAGGCCATCAAAGATGTAGATGAGTTTGTTTCTTGGAACAGATTTGGAGAAATGTGTCACTTGCTCACCAATAGATCCTCTGCAGTGAATGGGTGCCATCAGAATGAGAGTCCAAACAGCTGATAAAAACATCACAATAATCCACAAGTAATCGACATGACTCCAGTCCCTTAACTGTCAAGCAAAAAGCAAATCCATCATTAAGACCACTGTTTATGGCTAAATATTAGTTCTCTGTCCTTAATATTGCTTTCTTCAGTGAAAAAGTTATTAGGAGAGAAATATGCATATGGACTTTTTTACAGGAGGAAGTGTTGTTATGGATTATGGAGTCTTTTTTTTTTGGCCAAAAGCAATGGTTTGAAGTTAAAATGCCTTAATGATGGAATTGTTTCTCACAAACATAACACAAAAACTTACAAAGTTCATACTAAGATGCTGTAAATCAGTTGATATTTGGTTTTATTTTGTATTTTGGGGTTTGTTTAAATCCTGAACCCTGTATAATGCCTCAAATCTTGTGGCATGTTGAGGAGAAAGGTAAGTGATCAGCATCATGACATGTTTTGTATTATAAAGTGCCATTCAATTTTTCTTAAGAAAATGTGATTAAGTGCTGAAATTCTCACATATCACCAACAATCATTTAAACTCCATACAGTTCAAGGTTATTAGAACCAGTGGTGAAGACCGTGATGATTATTCTTATACTCAACACAAGAGGGCAGCATGTTTCCATTTTAACCATGACATTTCCTTTCAACATCTTGAGATTTGTGCACTAGTCTTAAAACGCCTCTTTAATGGATTAGACTCGGCATTTATAGTTCTTCCAGTTCTTATTGTTTCTCTGAAATTTTCATGACAAGCATAAATCCAACTCTTTGAGGGCCCTCCTTAGCACAAATATTTACATAGTCGCATTAAATGATTTAGAATAGAATTGTTGGTTGGAGACTGATGGCTCTCTTAAAGAATTGTGAGTTATTTTAAACTGGCAGCCTGTGGGAAGATCAATGTGACGTGATAATGAAGGTTTTGTTTGTGTCTAAAGCTGAGTCAACTGAAAATCTTTACAATGAGAATAGTTGAGAATAAATTTGAAGCGTTATATAAAGAAGTAAAAGCAGTTTCGTGCTCCAGTCTTCACAACAAAAAATATTTTTCCTGAAGAAAGGAAATCCCATAAACCATCAGTCTCATGACAGGTAATATAAAAAATGCAGATCAGTTTAAGATTATTTAACAAGACTATTTATGATCTTGTCTAACTCTCAGTGTTTTATTACAGGAAGATGATGCACTGCTCAGGAGAGTTACAGAGCTCAATATCGTTGTGGATGGTGTTGAATTCAAAGATTTCTCTGCATTTGTGTCCAGGTAGAGTGATGATTGGTAACTTCTTAATATCAATGGTGTGTTTGTATTTCAATTCAGGTCATCCAAGATGAAGATGAGTTTGTTTCTTCAGATTTGGAGAAATTTAGCATTACATCACTTGCTCACCAATGGATCCTCTGCAGTGAATGGGTGCCGTCAGAATGAGAATCCAAACAGCTGATAAAAACATCACAATAACCCACAAGTAATCCACACCACTCCAGTCCATAAGTTAATGTCTTGTTAAGTAAAAAACTGTATGTTTGTAATAAATCTGTCATTAAGATGTTTTTAACATTTAATCGTTCTCTGGCTAAAATACGAGTCCACTACCATAATATAACTTTCTCCAGTGATAAAATTGTCTTGTCTGAATCAGGAGAGAAATATGCACAGATCTAGCACTGTTTACAAGTGAAAACATTTCTAAACAAATATGTTGGTGGACTTTGATGTGAGAGGAAAACGGGATGAACTTTTTCACTGGAGGATTTATGGATCATATTTTGGTCAGAAGCAACAGTTTTAGGTTAAAATGCCTTAATGATGGATTTGTACAAACACACATCAGTGTTTCCCACAGACTTACACTCTGTGTGGCGGCATTTCCCCTGAGGGAAATATATACAGTGCACAGCATAAATGAGTACACCCCCTCTGAAACTTGGTTGAATTAAATCTAGGTTGTACTCAATTCTGCAATCCTTAATTTAAACAAAAATTGGCAACATTTCTTATTTTACAGATATTAATGGCATGTATTTCTCTGTTTTTATCAAGAATATGTTTAATACATTTCAGTTTTGCCATCTTTCTATGAATTATATTAGTGATCATTAAGAAAATACATCTTTTATATTTAATCAGAGGGGGTGTACTGATTTATGCTGTGCACTGTATGTATATAATGTAAATATAAAATAGCATACTGCATATTGAAAATGCAGATTAATTCTCTGCCAGCAGGTGGCGCTTCTGGGGTCGCAGAAATACAGCGGTTTCCCTGGTAATGGCTGTACACAGAGCAGCACTGCCAAAGCTACGTTATCAAGCATAATAGGAGAGATTAAATGAAAATGGCATCTAAACTTTTCTGAAGAGAGTCGGTTCCCTTCAAAGATACATTCATATAAAAACACCCACGCCACATTTTTAACTTTGAAACGTGCTGAGCTCATGTTTACTCAATGAATTCAAAGCCTATTGGAAAATCTATTTGTGTCGGTCAGTGTTGAAATTGTGGCGGGTCGCCACAAATAAATCAATGTATGGGAAACACTGACGCATTTTTCTGCTTCACAAGACGTTAACTAATTACCGGGAGTCCTGTTAATTACCTGTGGATTATTATGTTTTGATCAGCTGTTTGGACTCTCATTCTGACACCACCCATTCACTACAGAGGATCCATTGGTAAAACTGCTAAATTTCTCCAAATCTGTTCTAAAGAAAAACTCTTCTGCATCTTGCATGGCCTGAGGGTGAGTAAACTATTCCTTTAACGCAATTATTTTTTACATTTATTTTTAAAGGTAAGCAGATTCCATGGATAATTTGTACTCTTCACAAAATTATGTATCTTGCTTGTTTGCATAACTGAATCAACAGAAATCCCATTAGGAGAAAATCCAGGTTGCGCAATAGGGTTACACAACATAAAACCTACAGTGTAAGTAAACATCAGGCAATTGAATTCCCAGACACTATAGAACAAAGAAGAGCATTCTGCTTTATGTTAGTCTTGTAAAAAGATACAAATCCAAACAAAACTCAATACAAGGGAAATAAATGTATCTGTGTGGCTCATTAGCAAGATGCTGAGTGAACACTGACCAGCTTTTGTCATCGCGATGTAGGAGAGTTCCTGCAGAGGTCTGATTTTCTCATTGAGGACTGATTAACAAGTGTTGCGAGATCAGGTTAGATCCCGCTGCTGGCTGATTGACTGATGGCAATGTACTCTTGAGAATCTTTCATATGAGGCAGTGTTCAAACAAAATGCAATATAACCTCAAAAATATTCCATCGTTAGCCAAATAAGGGCTTTGTTTATATGTTTGAGGGGTTTCTGTTATACTTGCAGCTGAAGTATTTGTTTATTCATGGTCCAGGCCAAATTAACAAATAAATGTCTCTGATCATTAGGCATGTGGTCCATATCTGTGGTAGCTTCATCTTTGAAGGAAGATCATTTGTGAAAGATTTAATTCTATCACGTTCTGTTCTATTCTATTGCTATATTCAATTTTATTCTATTCAATTTTTGTATGTCCTGTTTTATTGTTTTTTTTTGTAGTACTCTGTTTTGTTGTGTTTCTTGTTGTTCCATTGCATTCTGTTCTGTTGTGTTTTATTCTGCCTTATTCTGTTCTGTCCAGTTATGTTCAATTCTGTTGTGATTTTTCTGTTCTGTTTTTACAAATTTCTGTCTTCTATTCTATTCTGCTCTTTAGTCTGTTCTGTTTTGCTCTGTTTTATTCTGTTTTTTTTTGTTGTTGTGATGTTTTCTGGACTTTTTTGTTTTGTTTTGTTCTATTGTATTCTGTTCTATTTTGTTTCTGTTATTTTATGATTTGTTCTCTCAGTTCTATATTGTATGATTTGGGTTCTCTCGGTTCTGTTGTGTCTGTACTGCTTTGTTCTATTGTATTGTCTTCTGTTGCTGTATTCTGTTCTGTTTTATTGTATTTTTGTTCTGTTCCATTCCATTCTGTTTTGTTTTATTTTTGTGGTAAAGCTCCTACAGAGCAGCTTCAAGGCAAGCTATAGACGGTTGCTCTGCTTGTGCTGTAATGAGATTCAGTCATTTAAGTCCAGAAGAACGCTGCACCCAACATAATGATGTGTGGATTTAATGTTTAAAAGTGCTGTGGTGACGGTCCGTAACATGTCCCGCTCATTAAACTGTCAACAAATGGCACCAGCAAGTCATTGACGGCCAACAGCACCCCACAGTGTGTGCACTGTAAAAAGTGAACATGTGGACCACCTGTAGGTCACTCTGGATTGTGTAAGGCAGGACAGTCTGTACAACTCCACCAGACACCTCAGGGATTAAAGCCATTGTTGTCCTATAGATTTATTTGGTTTATCTGTTGGTTTATAGTGTAAACACAGTGTAAGAACTGTGTAAGCACAGTTCTGTCTTCTATTATTACTTGAACAAGTACAGCACAAAACTTCCCATTAAAGTAACACCTTTTGATGTTGACATTTCCAGCAATCCACAGAGAACACAGCTGAGATAATTAGAAGGTTAGGTTATTTAGATTATGTGTTGTACAGCATACTTGCTATATACTTGAAGAAATAAGAGAGCTGAGGTCTGAACCTGTGACTTCTAGTGGGAAAGATTCATGCTTATGGTCAATTTGTTATCCAGCTGCTAGGTTTATCCTTTCATGTCATACATTATGTGTAGCTTTATGGTAATTGGTAGCTGTTAAAGAGATAGTTCACCCAAAAATGAAAATTACCCTATGATTTACTCAACCTCGAGCCATCCTAGGTGTATATGACTTTCTTCTTTCAGACGAATACAATCTGAGTTATGGTAAAACAATGTCCTGGCTCTTTCAAGCTTTATAATGGCAGTGAATGGCTGTTGATATTCAATAGTCCAACAGAAGTCCAATAAAGTGGCGTTCCAGTGGATGACGTAGGACATTGGTGTAGCGTAGGCTCCAATGAGAAGTGCTGAACGCAGAAGCACAGAGGAGAGCAAAACAAAACACAGAATGAAGATTTGTAAAGAAAAATGTCAGAGGATTTTGATATAAGCCAAGAGGAGACTTGTTTTCCTTTTCTAAACAAAGCCTCCTTTGCGCCTATAAACAAAACTTGGTTCTCGCAAGACTAGCATATTCTCACGGAGCTAATGCTACGCCTGCATCCTACGTCATCTGCTGGAAAGCCACGCTCTCGTGAACGCACGTATGACAGTTAGCGGAAGCTAGAGATTATGGTTTATAAAGTTTTAAATATGGATATTTTTCTTACACAAACATATTGTTTCGCTTCAGAAGGCCTTTATTAACCCCCCAGAGCCATGTGGAGTACTTTTTTTTTTATAACGGATGGATGCACTTTATTGGACTTCTATTAGACTATTGAATATCAACAGCCATTGACTGCCATTATAAAGCTTGGAAGAGCCAGGACATTTTTTAATATAACTCTGATTGTATTCATCTGAATGAAGAAAGTCATATAGACCTAGGATGGCTTGAGGGTGAGTAAATTTTCATTTTTAGGTAAACTATCCCATTAATTCATCTTTTTATCTAGATATTCAAACCAACAGCCCTCTGGTTACCACTGTAGATCTCTCAATCTATTTAATATTACTTTAAATGTGAATGCATTAGACTTATATGATTGAATTACTAATGAATTTGTTAAAATTTCAGAGTTTTGTTTTCTGAAGACATAATATAATATCTTCTACAGTTGTTCCACTTAGTCGCAGGAGTTTTTGGCTGGGATGACAAATTACAGTTTGAAGTAATGCTGCTGTTTTGGCGGCAATTTTTTTGGGTCTGTTTCTAAAGTGCAGCCAGCCTCCTGGTCGCTGAATGTACATCTGGATCATATTGTCTGGTCTGAGAGTCTGTCCTGGCACGAGAGAGTCGGAAAAATACTGGAGATAATGATTCTCGCATAAGTCTGAGTTGTCTCTGCGTCTCAGGAAGACGCATTTTATAACCATTATGGTTCATGTAAACTTAAGAAGAATTTTTTGAGCACTCTTGTGGTCAGGTACATAAGTGGATTCAGGCATGTTTGGGGAGAAAGTTTTAAAGGGCTAAAACTTTGAGTTTTTGTGCTATCATTACTGTATGCTCTATAGCCATGTTTACAACTTTTGTTCTGTTGTTGATGTTTTGATTTTTGACAAGTGTGAAGTTTGAAACGAAGCACAACCACACAGGTAGACATACATTTGTTTTTTGGAACCTATACGTCTAATATTAGTACATGCCACAGGTTCTTGGCAGCCTAACCAGGCAAATGATAAAAACTGAAGGGACAAATTTAGTGAAATTATACAAAGGAGCCAAACATTGATTTGCCATTAATTGGTCTGTAGAGCGATCCTGGCATTCAGTATGTTTAGTCTATCGAACTTAAAAGGTTAGCATTCTAGGAAAGCGTGGTTTATAATGACTTCTTCAGATTCAAGGTCCCCAATCAACAAATCTAAAATGCATACGATGGAATTTGCCCACATTACAAAATGAGATCCGTCGGCGAGGGTGATTTGTCTGTGGTTTATTTTAAACAGCGTTAGACGTCAGTCAAACCAGATGGTTGATTAATGTTTGTAAACTTTCAGCTCACCCAAATCCAAAAAATTTAAGGTGTACGTTAATTGTCTGGTGTTTAGACATTCTCAGGGAGCCTTTTCTCCAGCTCTTGCCATTAAGCTGCTGTCTTTTACTCTTGGAGTGGATCCATTTAGTTTTGAGAGACTTACCATTTTTCCATCACTCATTACAACACTGGCCTTTCACAGACAAGACTCGAGAGTCATGGAAAGTTGTGTCCTGTGCCACAGTTTCTGGGCCCCTAGTAAATCTATGGAAAATCTCACAATGTCTCGTAACGTCAGCCTGTGAAGGGGATTAAACACAAATACACAGTTTATCCTTCTATATTTTATGCTGAATTTTACATTAAGGAGGGCATTTCCCTGTCATGTTTTTCATCAAATAATCAAATACGACAGTCTCTAGTTAGAATGTATCATTTACCAAAGTGAGCAAAACAGTGATGGGTTTATGGGGTATTAATGTACCTACTGTTTTGTTTGCAGAGTGGAGGACACAAAAGATCTTCTCTTGTTCTTCAGGACCTTGAGGACGTTCTCTGAGAGGTGTGAGGAGAGGCGTCAAACTTTTCAGCACTTTCAGGTAACCAGCAATAGAAGCAGGGAATAAGGTCCTCAACCAACTATGTATGGGCACAATTCTTGAGTACTGAGAAATTACAGAGATGATTGATCATGAAAGCAATTGTGACTTTTATCAAACTCCACTGGCTGCTACACACAAACTTGCCAAAATGGGGACTCTGGGGACTTAAATTTCTCTGATTGGTTGTGGCGCCATTTGTCCAGTTGGTTGCAGCTTAGTATTCAGACTTTTGTTGTTGTTTGTAAAGTTTATATTCAATTCAAGCATTTTGAGTAATGCTATTTTGGCTTTTTTGTTCCTATAGCTTTCAAAAAGCCATGTAATATAATAAGTTAATGTCCCCCTGTAGTGAAAATCAAGATTTTTATGTTGTTTATTTGTCTCTGTGGTGTTTTTAATATGCTTTTAGACAAACCCTGTGCCAATCCATTAATCAACACCATTGCTGAGTATTTTCTCTGTCCCATAAACGTGGTTTGAAACAGCCCTTTTTTTGCTATGTCACAAAATTCAATTACCAATCATGTCAAGGGATAGATTTTTTGCAGAACCAACATGCAGATCAACCAGTAAGTTTATTTTTCTTGTGTTTTATCAGTACAGTGTGTCTAATTTGATATTTGCACAAATATTTAGCCAGTGTTATCATGATAATGTGGCAGTGATGTATTATGCCTCCCTCTCTCCATTTGTACAAACGTGGCCTTTCCCCCCCCGCTGTATAATATACCAATATTACCAGCACAAAACCAAAAATATAATGGAGCAAAAAACCCATGAAGCCATGGTTTAACGTGAATTTAGAACCGCTAACTTGAATAATATCCCGCGCAAAAATGTAAAAGTAGCCCGGAGTCAGACCCACCTCTCCCATATTGGCAAATTAGAATCACAAACTTGGCTGTATTCGAGTCTTCAAGGCATTTTGAGGACACAACATTGTCAAATAGTAACTTTAACAAATTATGCAGTATCCACTGTGTAAAAACATAGTTTTATCAGTCATTATCCGTCGATCAGGAGGCCCTGGCTGGTGTAACTGAGTGGAGGTGGGGCTAATTTGCGTATTCATAGATCCGCGTAGAGTAAATGAGGCAAGCATAATGTCACGTTTATGGTCGGTTTTTGTTTTGTTTTCCCTGTGTTCCTGCCTCCTGTTTCTTTATGCCCTTATTTGGTCCTTCCGGTTCCTGCCCCCATTTAGTTCTATTTATTCCAGGTGTGCCTTGTTATTAGTTATCCTCTTCACCTGTCTGCCCCTCATTATCTGCCCTATTTTAGTTCTATCCCGTTCTGTTCTCTCTCGTCTGGAATTGTTGATGTCTACCCTTGCTACGTGTGTTTTCCTGTTTCCCTGGATATTATTAAAGTCTATAAGTTTGAATTCGACTCTGCGTCTCCTCGTTCCGTGCTCCTCTACACTAGGTGTAGAGTTACATTCAAGCTATTTTAAGGTATGAGAAAATTTTCACAAGAAAAAAACATTTAAAAATGTCATTTTGATGATCAAAGATGAGTTTTAAGGGAGAAAATGACTACAGGGGGACTTAATACTGTAATAAGTTATAGAAGGAATATGATTATTTAGACCAATGTCTAGCCAAAACAAAGACACCTGGTTTCTTAGATTTATTTAATTTCTTTGAGAAAAATATACATTTAAAAGATTCTACCTGGAATAACAAAGTTCTCCATTTTTATTTATCATCTTGTAAGGTTTTTATTCGTAGTTCCACCTAATATGCACATATCATAAGACTTTCATAAGTATGAGAAAGATTGCTAAATGCCAGATTGGGAACAAATTCCATGACTCGATGGCAGTGAAAGTTTGGGAATGAAGCCTTCGAGTCAGTATGAAAAACATTCCGCTTGGACCATTGTGCTGTAATGGCTGCCAATTTGGCCAGTTAAATGGAACAATATTACCCCACTTTTTCCAGAACTTTCTGCATGCACAATCTTTGGGTTTGATTGGTTTGCAATTTGCAGACAGTTGTTTTGGTCTCTTTTTGGAACTGCATTTTTTTTCTTTGCTTTAACTGCTGTCTGACATAGTTGTTATAAAAGATAAAAGCAAACCAGTCACAAGGTTTTAGAAAAAAAAAGTGTATTTGAACAACTAAAGTGAACATTACATGTTGATTTCATACAATGTTTTACTGTACAGTCTATTCATGTTTAATTCACACATGGGTAGTAATTACAAATTTAGCATATAAATATTCAAAATATTAAAGTAAAAGTCAGCTGGGAAAGAACAGTGACTTGGAACTTGGAATGAGTTCCTCGCCCTCTATTTAACTTAGCAGGCATCTTAATTTCAGCCAAAGTAAGACATTTTAACAGTACTAGAAAGTGTCAGAAATTCACAGAGTTCTGAGGAATACTAGAAGCTTGACTGCAGCTTTTCATGATCTCACATTTTACTAAGCAGTAGCCTCCGTTGGTTATTTACAATGGATATAAAGTTATTAGTTCAAAGACTTGTGGTTTAGGTTCATCTACAAAGTCAATATCAAAAGGAAATCTAAGTGTTTGGGCAGCTGTTACATAATTAGATATATAATACAGATTCTCATGGTATTAACTTTTTGTACACTCATCTGTGCTCAGGCACTAGGAGATTGAATGACTTTTGCTTCTCGGTTTTAGCCATCATCATTGGCTATCCAAGGACTTCTCACTGTGGAGTACCTTTGATTCGGTTTTCATTGGTATCGCCCAATTGGCAGAGACTGCAGGCATATGAAACTGGTGGGGTACTGGCCGAGGATGACGGGATTTCCATCCATACGGATCTCGTTCATGTTGGGGCGGATGTAGTATGTGTCATTACTTTTGCAGAAGGTGTCCACGGTCACGCTTGAAATGTTATTGTTCTGAAAACACAGCAGTAGAGAGGTTTAGAGTTCTTTCAAGACATTGTGGATTGTGTAATAATATTTGTATGATTTTTGTGCGATGTTAGCAAGCAAAACAACGTCCTAACCTGAAGGTGAAGTGTGCGGACAGTCTCTGGAATGAGAGGAACGGCCTCCAGTTCATTATGAGCAAGATACAGATGTGCCAGTTTGCTTAATTTCTGTAAGCGAAGAAGATCAGTATTCTAAGTCAGAATTTTAAGAGCAAAAGGGTTTTGACAAATAAGGCTGTTTTTGTCTTGCTTAATTCGATTCGGAAAGGTATTCTTTCTAGAAATTAAGGCCTTTAAAAAGTCACTTCAGAACGTCTAAAAAAAAGTAGCAAGCCCAAAAACAAAAGGTTGTGGGTTGGCTAGTAGTGTTTTCAAACAGGTATTGTAATTTGTGGCTCTTTACCTTGAAAGCATTTGACTTGATTCCTTTGGTCCTCAGTTTGTTGTGATTAGCATTGAAGGAGACTAATTTTGCCGGTAGCATTGGTAACTTGACCAGCTGGTTTTCGGCTAGCGAGAGCTCCTCTAGCATGGTAAGCTTAGCAAACGCACCATCTTCAATCTCAGAAATTATGTTTCCAGTGAAGTCGATTCTCTTCAAAGTCACTACAGTAGATGAATGGAAATGGACAGAAGAGCATTAAATTCATAATATGAAGGTTAAGCAACGTATGTTAAACACCTGGACAATTTGTCTCAGAAATTACACAATTTTGTAATTTCAAAACGAAGAACTCGCAATCTCATGCGATCACATTGCGGTTTGTATATCATGTCCCTTAACATTTGGAAATCTTTTGGGTGAAATGGATTCTGGGTTGTTTCTGAAAAGAAGCAGCTGTTTGCCTCCTGCTCTCCATTGGGGTAATCCCTTATCCTGTCCACAAGAATTGTATTTGTTCCCCCAACAGAAAACGGCGGTCAACGAGAATGCCAGAGCAAGTCAAGTCAGGAAGAACTCACCGATATCTCCGAAATCTTTGGCTGTTATCTTTTTTATCTTGTTGTACCGAGCGTAGAGGTAGTTTGTCTCCTTTGGCAGAGCCGGCACTGATGTCATATCTGGGTCGACCTCCTCGCAGTAGACAGATCCAGTTAGACACACACACAGTAGACAAGTTGGAAGGTCTGGAACATGTACAAAATTTGATTCAAAACAGGCAAGTTAATGAAACTAGGTGGATAGGCAAACACAAAAGAGCCCAAAAAGAGCCCATCACTCATTCCTTTCGGACAGTTGACCAGGCGTCAGTTGTTCGTTACCTGAAGGGTCTCCTACAGGGGGCACTGTGCTAGAGTCACCGGGGGTGTCGGCAGGCAGAAGGGCGTAGCTGTCATCTGTCGCTCTCTGTAAAATGGCTTCATTAGTTGGTACATTTGGTTTTTTGACAAGAATGCCACATTGAGGTTGAACATCTTGTTTAAAAAAAAAAGCTTACTAGCCTTTGCATTAATTTCAAACAAAAAGTTCGCTCAAAGATAAATATTCTGCTGTAATGTTGTATCAAACCTATGGAAGCCCATTTCCTCCACTGAATACATTTTTTTAAAAAAGGTCATTGTGGCTTTTTATCTTACAGTTCTGCCTTTTTTTCTCGCAATTGCAAATGTATATCTCGCAGTTCTGAATCTTTTTCTCAGAATTGCGAGATTTAAACTTACTAAAAGTTTAGTAAGTTTAAACTTAAGTTTAAGTTTAAACAGTAAGTTTAAACTTACTTAAACAGTTCTGCCTTTTTTCTCGCAATTGCAAATGTATATCTCGCAATTCTGAATCTTTTTCTCAGAATTGCGAGATTTAAACTTACTAAAAGTTTAGTAAGTTTAAACTTAAGTTTAAGTTTAAACAGTAAGTTTAAACTTACTTAAACTTACTTAAACAGTTCTGCCTTTTTTCTCGCAATTGCAAATGTATGTCTCACAATTCTGAATCTTTTTCTCAGAATTGCGAGATTTAAATTTCAATTCCGAGAAAAAAGTCAGAATTGTGAGATATAAACTCGCAATTATGAGAAATAAAGTCAGAATGGCAAGATATAAGCTTGTAAATCTGAGAAAATCTCAGTCTTTTTCCCCCTCAGAATTGGACTTTATAACTCGCAATATCTCATAAATCTTATATCTCACAATTCTGAGAAAAAGTCTGAATTGCAAGAAAAAAGTCAGAATTGTGAGATAAAAAGTCGCAATTACCTTAAAAAAAAAAAAAAATATTCAGTATGCAAACCTGTATATGGAAGTCTGTTTCCGCCACAAAATAAAAGAGGTAATTCTGACTTTCTCGCAATGGCATGGTTATATCTTACAATTCTGTTTTTTTCCCCCTTACAATTCTGATGACTTTTCTCAAAATTGTGAGATATAAACTTGCAATTGTGAGTTATAAAGTCAATTTCAGAGGGTAAAAAATACAACGTTCTTACTATTGTGAGTTTATATCTCACAAGTATAGTGAGATGTAAAAACTTAAAAATTTTGAGGAAAAAATTAGAATTGTGTTCTAAATTTAGAGTTTATATCACGCAATTCTGACTTTAAAACTCGTAATTCATGAAAGTCACGAAAAGTCTGAATTGTGAGATAAAAAGTCACAATTACCTTTTTTATTTTTATTCAGTAGCGGAAACAAGCTTCCATACCTGTATGACTTTCTTCTGTAGAAATTCTCATGGACGGAAAAAGTCCTGTGTATTCAGATACAATAAAGGATAACTGAAGTCGTCAAGTTTCATAAAACCGTAAAAGATTCAAATGGGTGACTTGTGAGCTTTTTTTAGTCTATCGAAACCATTTTGAGAGCTTTACATGAAAAAAGACATTTATCCACTGACAATATTCCCCTCTGGTGAACTGTCTACCGTTGCATCTGGATCATTGAGTAACATTCAAAAACATGGCTGTTTTTTCAAGTGCCAAAGACGAACAATATTTTTTTTCTGAATAATGACTTTGTATCTTTTCATCACAGAAAGCTCTTGTATTGCACCAGAAGACGTGAAATAAAGCACATGAGTTGTAAGGGAAATATTTATGACACTTTTTAGGCATATTTGCATTCTTTTTAAAGATTGGAAACTTTGATCCCTTTTCGTTATCGATGCATAGAAAACATCTTTTGTGTTTCATGGACGAAAGAAAGTCATAACATGAGGGTGAGAAAATGATGACAACTTATTTTTTGAGTAAGCTTCTCCTTTTACATCCTGTTCATGAATAACTGTTATGTCTTTTGGCTTGTTGGGACGAGCATCTGTTTGGACCTGTGTGTCTTCAGGCGTCTGTTAAATCACCCTGACAGTGTCTGAACCCATGAGTTAGTGTGAAGCTGTGGGTGGGAGAATTTGAGCCTGAGGGAACTCCTCCAGAACAGATTGCTGACTAATCAGAGAGCTTCCACACAGTGCTGGGCAGCTGTTGAGTTTTGTTTATTTGAACAAAACTCTATGGTTCCAAAACCGTCAGTGTACGGAAGTAATCTGGTTTTATGGTGGAAATGTAACATATGTAGACCTGTAAATGTGGGGTATAATTTAGTTAAGCTAAAGCAAAAACATTTGAAAAGTAACAGCTTACTGGAAATGTGAATATACATGTAGTTTTGAATCATTAGTTACATTGTACAGTATTAATTGAATATATATATTTTTTTTTTTTTTGAAAATCAGTTGCAATGCTTTAAATAATCTTAGTACTAAATATTTAGTGACATGTTTGTTATATTATATTTTATGTTTTTGTTATATATATATATATATATATATATACAGTACACACACAAACACATTTTATGTTTACTTGTTTATGTTTACATGTTATATATATATAACTATAATTATAATGGATATAATTTTTTGTAAACATTAATTTTACATATTGCATTAGATTTAATGTGTCATATATGGTTTAGTGAAATGGGAACAAGTTCAATTAAGCTAAATACAAATGAAATCAAAGTAACGCAAAATTTAAAAAAAGCATATATAAATTGGACAAGCAGTAGACAAAAACAAACCCATTTCTAAATAATCTGTTCTGTCAGCCCTTGTGTAAAATAACAATTAATCATGGAATAAAAATACAAAATTTACCTTATTCCTCTGTGCCCTTTCATCGATTTCCTCAGTAAGTGCTACATCCTCCAGTCTGTGATGCCTGTGAGTGTGATAGTGTGCACCAGATGCTGAGAGCACCCATGATGCAAATATGACTGCTGATATCAGCATTCGCAGCCTCGTCCCCATTGTATCTAAAGACTCTGGGATGTGTTCTGCCACGTTAAAGAGCAGAAGCGCAGTGCAGGCAGTGGTTGGCTATTTTCTTGGTGCCTGTGAGTAAAATGTGATCTGTCAAATCAGGACTTTAAGCCCCACCACAGGCTGCCAGAGGAGATCCTTAAGTGGGAGTTTATGGAACAGACCTTAACCCTTCGCATTCCCATCTGAGCTGATCAGACCACTGTGTCGCCTGCAGGGTTTGGCCATGTTTGTGGTCCACTGGAAAAAAAAAACAGTTCGTAAAACAGCAGAAGGCAATGAAAAGGATTGTTAGTTTTGCTTTGTAGCTCAGAATTTTATGTTTGCTGATCTCTTGGAATATTGAGGCATGTTTGGCTCTTCTTTCATTCTGTGCTTTTCTAATAAATCTTTAAGCTTCTCAGAGAAGCAAGAAAAGCAGTGGGAGGACAATGGTAACACAGAAATGTGACCGGACATTAGGATAGATCAGGTCCAGATTCTTTGATTATTGTCCATCTTTCAGTAGCCTTGCTATATTGTTCATTTTAATTTTGACTTCATGTTGGATCCAGCTTTGATAGCATTTTACAGTACATTCACTAGAAAAAAAGAGTAGCTGGATTAGTTTTGCAGGAATCTGCAACAAGATAATGGGTGGACAGTGGTAATTGCGATAGATTGTGGGACATTAGGATAGATCAGGTCCAAATTGAACAAACTCTTTAATTAGAGTTATCCATCTCTACGTATCCCAACTGTGATTGAACATTTTCAGTTTGTTTGTGTAATTTACAAGTTTGCCTAGATACATTTCATTAAAACCAAATACAGTGCATTACAAAAGTACAACAGAGCTCCTCTATAAAACAGACACTTAAAGATTAAAGTGAAGAAAAACATGTGTAATAGGAAACATGTGAGTGATTTACTCTCCTTTTTGCACCTTAAGACAAGACGAAAGGCACCTCGGCCCCTCTCGAAATAAACTTGTAAGAGATGGAAATAGAGTATGAATAACATTACAGGTGTGTTAACAATTATGCCAACCTGTAAAAAGTTACTGTACTAAGAAAAGGGCCAGATAGTGCTACGGCCAGATGTTTTTACACTGCTGATCCTCTGTGGTTAATTTCTCTGTCAAGGTGGTTTCTTCACCACATGACTTGATTTGGAGGATTCCAAATATTTAAACATAAGTCCTCTACACCATTTTTTCTATCAATTCTTCAATAGGTAGATCTTGTCTTTCATAAAGGCCGAGGTCAGGGATCTTGGGCCTAAAAAGGTTGGTGACCACTGCTCTACACTAAAAAAAACTGGTGTGGAAGAAGGTGCAAAAATACTTATTTTCATAATTAATTAGTTTAACCACTAGTCAGTCACAGAAGTCTGTATGATTAGTAGAGATCAACCAAATTAAGCAATAATTTATTTGTCCAATTATTCTGATGAAAAATTATATTTTTTGATATTTACACTTTCTTTACTCATTGTTTTAATGTTCAAGGGATAGTTCAAACATGAAAATTCTGTCATTAATTACTCACCCTCATGTTGTTCCAAACCCGTAAGACCTTCATTCATCTTCGGAAGATATTTTTGATAAAATCAGATAGCTTTCTGACCCTCCATAGACAGTATTGTATTTATGGAGAGAAAAGTGACACTGTGCAAAACAAAGCAATCTTTAAATCAGAAATTTCCGTACGTAGCAATTCAGTTTTGCCCACATTTTATGCTGATTGAGATGCATAACCAAGCAAGCAGAAAATCAAATAGAATGTTTAAGCAGCAATGAACTGAATGTTTACTAATATATGTATTTTCAATAATATTTAAATATTATAAATCCTCTTTCAACCCTCTACATTGCGAGTAAATCACTCGCATATGCGACTAAATCTTCACTCTGGGTGACTAAATGATGTCTAATATTAGCCAATTGCTAATAAATTCTCAGATTTTACTCGCCAGTGTGTGAGTTGGAGGCTAAGTATAAGTTTAGCTCAGATATATTTTCACTCGACTGAGCGCTTCAGAGTTTCACTACTGTCTCCGCCTACTAATATGCATTCATACATGGTTATCAAGTTTTAATTCTAATTACTAAAGTTCTATCATTAAGTAATATTTATTATCATATTATAATACTTGACTGACTGATGTTAAGAGTGTACTTTCAGATATTTATAAAACTGCCATTTTACAAACATATATATATTTATATATATATATATATTTATCAGTCTGGCGAGTAAACAAAAAAAATTACTAGCCAATGGCGATTCAATTGCCAAGGTGTTCGTAGAGGGCTGTCTTTTATTCTTTGAGTAATGAATAGTTTGGTGTGTTGAACTAGGACGCATCTCAAAAATCTATCTAATCTATCAAGTCGATAGCCTAATAGCCTTTGGTCGTTCGGGCTTTTCATATTTTTTGGTTTCAGACTCCTCTTCATCGTCCTTCCTTTGGTTTCCGTAAAATATCATTATCAGCCTTGGGAAACATCTGTAAGCGTAGTAGTCCACTGGTCCTCTCAGTTTATTGTTGTCGAGACGTATATAGGTCAGCATGTTAGGGTTGCCAAGATCCAGTGATGGACACATCAGAGAGATATTCAGATCTGCAAAGAGACGTATCTCGTTATTTGAGTAAATGAAGGATGTGGTTAACATTTCTTGAAGAGACCTTCATGTTTTATTCTACAGCATTTGTGCCTTTAAGTTTAATCCTACCTTTAAAGTCATTGTGGTTTAGATAAAGATGTTCCAAGGTCCTGGGAACAAAAAACAGTTTGGAGAGCTGGTTATGGCCCAAATGGAGCTCCATCAGTTTGGACAGGTTAAAGGCACTGTATGCAATGGATTTGAGTTTATTGTGCGGCATGCGAAGGGACGGAAGATTAGGAGTCTTCTTAAAGTAGCCCTCCGGTATGGAGGCGATTGAGTTGTTTTCCAGCGATATCTGCTGGATCGATTCTGGAAGGTCTGCTGGCATGGACTTGAGCTTATTGTTGCACATGTTGATTTGCATGAGACTCTTCATGCCAGATAGGATCTTTTCCAGCACTGTAAGTTTCGTAAGCTTGCGTGTGGCGTCAGCTGGTATCTTTGAAATTTTATTAAAGCCCAGATGAAGCCTCTTAAGAGTTTTTGGCAGAGGAGAAGGAACGTCTTCCAGATTATTATGCTAAAGGTGTAACTGAATGAGTTCCTTGAGTACACTAAAGACATCTTTATCCACCTTAGATGATTGGATCTTGTTGTAGCTGAGGTTGATTTCCCTCAGGGACGTGGCATTAATAAAAGGCTTTGAAGTTATCTCTTCTATGTCGTTATGCTGGATGTACAAGTGGCGGATGTGTCTAGGGACATTGGGAATCGCCTTGAGGTTTCGGTGGTTGCAATACATGGCAATAGGATAGGACGAGGGGCAGAAACACTCGCTGGCACATTCGTACAAATACATTAGTAGGGCATCGGAATCAGGTTGTTGAGGAACTTCAGGCGAAGAGTCATCTGTGTCATAATCCGAATAGTCAACTTCATAGTCTTGAGAAAGTACCAGAACTCCAGAAAGCAAAAGCAGAGATGGTATTGTCAAGATGTGTGATGGCGTCATGCTTCAGTTGGTATTTCCCTTTAACCTGTTTGGAGACAAAAACGAATTGTATTTTGATTATTAGAACAAGGTTATTAGGAATGCTAATGCTAAACTTTGTTTATTCCCCTCCTAGTGTATTTTATGTTATGCATTTAGATAACATTGATTTAACTGTCTTAAAGGGGTCATAAGATGCGATTTCAATTTTTCCTTTCTCTTTGGAGTGTTACAAGCTCTTGGTGCATAAAGAAGATCTGTAGTTGCAAAGACTAAAGTCTCAAATCCAAAGAGATATTCTTTATAAAAGTTAAGAGTCAACCACGCCTACCTAAAACGGCTCATTCTAACACACCCCCACATGTCTACATCACGATGTGGGAAGATTTGCATAACGCCGCCTAAATGTTCACGCAAAGAAAGAAGGCGTAACTTTTATTCTCGCTGTAGTATTGTTGTTGCCGCCGCCGCCATGTCGTGAAGGTGCTGTGTGTTTCGTTGTGAAAGCGAA
>NW_015549596.1:46797-58628 GCF_001515605.1 Sinocyclocheilus anshuiensis | reverse complement strand
TTGTAAAAATCGACGCGTTTCAGAAAGGCGGGGCATAGAGGAGAAACAATAATGTACAGTATGTGGAAAATAATGTGTTTTATGAACCTTAAACCGCATAAACACATTTCATTACACCAAATACACCAAATAATGTTATTTTTAGCAGCATCATATGACCCCTTTAACTGACTGAAATAATCAATATAATAGTAATATCTTCAATATTATATTACAATACTCTTTAATGTGGACTGGGTTTCACCAAAAAACTGAAATAGAAATGTGAATAGAAAGTGATTGCAGCTGAAATAATCCAAAATGAGATTTCAAGACTTGTTTCTATTCACTTTTTTTGCTCTGCGTAAGCGGTTTGGTACTCTCACAGAAGACTAAACACCTCTAATTGCACATACTTTGGGAAATATGACATTTTTCTGTAAATGTTGATATTTGTTTAGCGTTCTCTTCTGTTGTAATGTCTGGGATCAATTATCTCAGCAGGGTTTTTACTGAAGGTGAAACCTCAGTGGTTGACTAAGCTAGTATTAATAGGTATTTATGTGTTTTACTTCTAAACAAAAACAACCATTTTGGAGAGGCAATATGAAAGAACTCTGTCTTCTTGGATTATTATTTTTATTTGATGTAATATTCTCCTACACTTAAAAAGGTTTTTTTTTTTTTTTTTCAGAGTTGGCTAGACAGACTCCTCAGCACTCATTCTGTCAGCTGGAAGATTTGTTTTTGCTGCCGCCCACATGGCAGACGCTGAGAAGTCTCTGCAGCATGAACGCTGCTGCGGCTTGATAAAAAAAATAACCGTCAGGATTGCGATCCCAAGAGGTTCTTTTGGGCCATTTTTGTGAGGAAGGGGGTGAAAACTGAGTGAAATAAAAGCTTTATTGTGTTGGCAAGCCATATTTTTCAGTCTTTGATAAACTTCAGCCTGGCTTATTGGTTGTAAATATGTGACTTTAAAATAACATCCAGGCTTGGGAAAGATGAGCAATTGCATGCAATCTACACAAGCATGGGCAACGCTCTTTAGCAATGTGCAAATATTAGAACGGCTATTGCTTCTGGGAAATCTGCAAATGCACACATGCATTGCATTATAATTGTCACACTTGTGCTTTCTTGACTAGGAATCACGTTTGAGTTTTTACTGCAGTGCTGTTAATCTTAATGATGGGTGTTTGTTAATTCTATAGTTGATTCTAATTAGTTGTATTTAAAATGAGCTTATACCGTTGAAGCATTGAAGAAAGAGACTTAGGGTGCTTTCACACTAGCACTTTTGGTGCGAACCGTACCCGAGTCCGCTTAAAAAGGGTGGTCTGGGGTACGGTTCAAGTGAACTTCGGTACGGTTCGCTGCTGATGTGAACACAATCGTACTAAATCGCAGAAGTGAACTGCTATTAATGACGTGTTATTTGATAAAAATGTGTGTTTGTGTGTGTGTTTCACTCACTTTCCTGATGAGCGTGACTGACGCGCTGCAAGCAGTGAGCTGTATATCTCATTTCTGTTCGCCTTCAGCATTCTTTAGAGCATTTGCAGTACATTTGTAAGACAGACGTAAGTGCCGTTATGTACTGAAGATTTGGAAACAAAACGAATGGTTCAAAAACATAAATATATAAAAAAAGAAGTGAGCAACTATGCATTTTGCTGCCATCTCCTGCGCCGTCTTTACTAAGCAACGGGGTAAACAGCTGCTGGCTTGATGACGCAAACGAAGCAATTTTTTGGAGGGGGAAGCAATCGAACTCTGGTTCGGACCAGGCAAGCGAACCAAGTGTGAAAGCGCCCTTGATTTAATGACTTAGGTTCGATGTGGTGAATATGGGATATTTTTCCAGTTAAATAAGTGTCTCAATCTTGACAGACACAAAACGTAGTCTTGGTGTAAACACCATTTGTCATAGTTGTACCTGCATGCAAGTACCATGAGTTATATTTTATGGACCATTTGAAACTTTAAAAAACCTTGAATCCACAAATGTGTGACTGAACAAAACAGTGTTTTAGAGATTTTATGGAACATGTTCCAAAGGAGGTAAGTCGTCTGGTGGCCCTCTTGAAATGGGCTGATAAAAAACAAGCTGGGTGGTTGTTTTCTGTCTTAGTTCAAAGGTATTTACTCTGAAGGGAAATTGACTGGGGGAAAAAAAACATAAGGTGTGTTTAAGAAAGATCTAAACTAGACCTAGATTCAGTTCTTCATAGCTCAAACTTTACACAAGTTGACTTCACGTTTGCAAGAGTTCATGTTTGAGACCCCAAGACCAATAACTAGCTCAAAATAAATGAGAGAAAAAAAACCCATTAACACTGACGAATAAATTTGATTAATCTGAAGGATCAAACTATAACAATGTCTGATAATATCACATATGTAATAATGATTGATTCATCACAGAAGTGGAAACTGTGCAGAATTGTTCACATCTGAGGGTTTACGCTAATTGTGATGTATTGGTGTACCTTTAAAGCGTTTCAAATCTGTGTGTCCGAATCCCTCAGGTGTTTTCTGGGGCTCAGAGATCCTAAATGATCCAAACCTGTTGTGAGTTTTTTTTGGAGACGCCGGTATGCAAGACGTGGCAGCAGCAGATCAGGCCAACCTGAAGATTTGTTCCATATGTTTCCTGAGCAGAGCCTCTCTCTCTAGCCTCCACCCCTCTATGTTGTTTTTTCCCCCCACTTCTTAACCCGTTCAGACCCAAATTAATTAGTTCTATCTCTAGAACTGCTCTGAGAGTCTCTTCCTGAGCATTTTACCATTTCTTTTGAGAAAAACTATCATCATATCATATACAAACAAAAACTTACAGGTCTTCACAGCAAACTTTCAAAATAAAAGTTTCGTTGAACTTGAAGAAACTGTGACAGAAATATATTACTTAATGTAATGATAGTACTACTACTACTAATAAAATTAATATAAAAAATGACTAGATAAATAGAAATACACAATGAAGTATTTTCTTTAAAAAAAGAAAGAAATCAAATAATAATTTGTAATGATAGTACTACTACTACTAATAAAATTAATATTAAAAATGACTAGATAAATAGAAATACACAATGAAGTATTTTCTTTAAAAAAAGAAAGAAATCAAATAATAATAAATTATTTTTTATAAAATCAATTATTTAGAGATACATTTGATTATGAAATTTAATGAAACCATAATTGGAATCTAGAAAATTTAAACCATAATAGAATCTAGAAATGGTTTAAATAAAAATAAAACGTAAAAGAGTTTAATTAATTAGACATGCTTTTTGATTAAGTAACTTTAATTGAACCATTAAAACTGAGTCTGAAAAATTAAAATGGGAAAAATTAAATCCAGAAAAATTAAAACGGAAAAAAACAGAATTTGGGGGAAAAAAATAAAATGAAATTTGGGGAAAAAATAACTTGGATTTCATAGGGCCCTACAGTTGAGCCACAGCAGATTTTTGTGTAGTTGAGCTATAGTCTCAATGCAAAATTAAATAATTAATACGGAGTGATTGTATACTTTGCTTGTGTTGCATTCGCTGTGCACGCTCTTTGTTTTTTAGAGCGAGTGCACAATGCAAAGTCCAATTTGTAGTCTGATTAACATGTGTACATGATGGACAAAGTTGAGCTACAATTACATTATTCAGGACTGGTTCAATTTCTGTAGCACTAAAGAGTTTACAGGTTGCCATGCTTCATTCAATTGTATACCTTTGTATACCTGTATAGTTATATAACATAATGATTTAACTTGATTTCAACAAGTCTATCACTATTGCCTGCTTATATTAAACCCAATATCCTTCCATGGAGTAATTATTTTGCTGGTTTTATTGAATTATCCGGTTGCTGCAGTGTTTTTTCCCCCAATGCTTACACAAGTCTCCATCTGCTGGTATTTTGTCTTATTGCTGGACAGATGTACACATTCTGAGGCCAACCAGATGTACTGTTTTATTTTTTCTTTATTTTTCTAAAGAAACAACAATATCTGAATTGGAAACAAATAACACAGCACCGCTGGCTAAGAAAACACTTGCTGCAAGTACGGTTTTGTAAATGTCAGGGACGCTGTTGTGTAAACTGTAACCAGCCCGGTGGTCCATACAGATCAGTTTTTCAGAATTTCTGAGATCTGACAAGAATGTCTATGCCCAATATTTCAGAGAAAACCCTGGCAATGGATAAAAAGTTATATAATGGAAAATTTAGCATGCAATATTAGATTTGTTATCACTAAAACTGTTAATAAGCACCAATGAATAATGCCCGTTCTCTAAAATACAAGAAGTAGAACAATAAACAAACTGGCCTTGTACGTTTTATTTATTTCTCTTTTGATTCTAGACAGTCGTTCCTTTTAAGCAAAAAATTAGAGACCTTCAATACATGGGGACAAATTTATTTAGCACCTGATCTGAATTAAAACGGTTCTTCGGTCATTATAAAGTCGAAAAGATTTCAGTGTAAACATTAATAATGAAAGCCTATGTAACTATTGCACACAGTGTAGTTGATTCTGTCTTTACTGGAATTCAAAGTCTCCGAAATCCTCACCAAATTCAAGTAACGAGTCTGTAGCCACTGCGCATACTCTTGGATTTTGGATAAATTACGTTCTGTACATCACCATGAGGACATGAAATTATCATTTATTACATTAGGATGAAGTTCATGACTAGTTATAATGCTGCCCTCCAGTGGCAAGATGGTACTGTTTCACTCACTTTCTGTGGTTACCCAGTTGCACCGAATTGTGACTGGAAACACACCGAAAAGTGGGTGGCTGAATCTCCCAGTATTTTGCTGGATTTGCATATAAACTGATCCTAGTGTAGAGGGATTTCTTAACCCGGGTTCTTGAAGGGCAAAAGTCATTTACTCCAACATAACTGATGCTGTTGGCATGCAAGTACACCACCTAAAAGAGGAAGTGAAGTTGATTAAATCTCCATGCACATCATGGTGTACTCCATGTTCCAACTGTGTGCATATTTGCGCTTTACCTGCAGATATTTCAGGTTGTTCAAGCCTGGAGGAACTTTCTTCAGTTTATTGTTATCCAAATGAATTTCTCTGACTTTGGAAATGGCAGCGAGGCTTCCGTTCTCCACATACTTGATTTGATTGAAGTCAAGCCACAGCCTGTAGAAGACACCGGTCTTTAAGTTGCGTTCTCTTTTTGTCCACAAGGTGGAGTTTGTTTACCTTACCTTTGTAGACGTTTTAATCTCAAAAAATCCTCGGACTCTATTTTGGCAATCTTGTTGTAGTCCAAGTGAAGTTCCGTGAGGGAAGATGGCAGATCTGTGGGATTTAGATTAATAAACATCTCTATTATGAGAGTTGTGTGTAGAAACGGTTTTTACTCAGAAATGCCAAGTAACACATTTAAAGGCACAATATGTAAGATTTTTTTATTAAAATATCCAAAAACCACTAGAACAGTGTTATATATTTTGCTGACTTGTGTACTTACATTATCCCAAATGTTTCGAAGAATGTTTAAATCCAGAGAAATAAGCAATTTTAACTAGTGACTCGGACCGTGTCTATAGTGTCATTGTGTCGCCTGCCAATGACGTCATACACCCTCGATTTCCAGTTTTGTTTTGTAGAAAACATGGAAACACCCTACGCCTTTGTTTCTTTGTTTGTTTTGAATACGCGCCCTCTAGTGGCAAAAAATGACATTGTGCCTTTAACATTTAGTTTTGAAGAAGAAAGGCGGGTTACATCAACAAATTTGTAAGCACTTTTTAAAGGGGTCATATGATGCTGCTAAAAAGAACATTTTTTATAAAGAATATCTCTTTGGTTTTGAGACTTTAGTGTTTGCAACTTTACAGATCTTCTTTATGCACCAAGAGCTTGTAACACTCCAAAGAGAAAGGAACAATTGAAATAGCATCATATGAACCCTTTAAGACTTTTTTTCAGGTGCAAAAGTCTTGTTTTGTTTTTTTTATAAAACATGTAAATACATACCTTTAGGGATAGCTGTAAGCCTCGCTTCAGCTATTCTCAAGTAGAGAGTCGCCATGTCGTCAAAAGCCCCTGGGTCAATCCCGCTGTTTGTAATTGGATTTGCACTCAGTTCTAGAGATGCAAGGAAAGGGGACCACTAGTCATTTACATAGAAAAATGTGACTTATAAAGTCATGGATCACTCCGTGTTGGGTTTTCAACTATAACACCATATTATCCCCAATCAAATAAATGCAGATCGTAATGTAGACACCAGAGGGCAGAGTGTTCTTTAACTGTAAGTCACCTCAGATCAGTTGATTGAATTGAGCTCGTTCTTGTCAGACATAAATAGTGCGTAAGATCATTTATCTCATTATATAACCAGTTTTAACGAGGTCATGACGAAGCAAGTTTTACATCTCAATGTGTTGAAGCATGTGCGCTAACTGCTTAGCATGACTCGGACCATGTTTATTTAAGGTCATCACTTAGGAGACCTACCTAAAACATTTAGGTCTTGCATTCCTCTAAATGCTCCTTTTGGAAGTCGGCTGATCTTGTTGTCGTGCAGTCGCAGTGACTGAATGCTCGTGGGAAGGTTCTCAGGCATTTGTGTCAGCAGGTTGTATGACAGGTGGAGAATCTTGAGTTTGTTCATGTTGCGAAAGGCCTTTGGGTGAATTTTTGATATCTGGTTATTGAGCAGAAACAGGGCCTGCAAATACAGAAAGGGAATAATAGAGGTATATGACCATATATAACCACAAACTTTATATCTGCCATTTTTAAAACAGAATTCCTCAATCAGTCAATCAGAATTGTACATTTTTTATGACTTTGAACTTAAACAGTGGTTTTGTGTGATTGAATGTAAAATAAATGTCCAAGGTGGACATTTCTGTCTTTCTACCTGGCTAAGTTTTTGAGGAAGGTCCAGCTATTATTGCACATTAAATATCATTATTTGAAGTATTTTTTGTAGATGACATAACCATAACAATAAAAATAAAGTTCAAAAATGTTTAAAATATGTTGATAAAAATGGTTTTGTGGTTGAACCATTGAAAATATTAAAAATCTGAACTCTTGGCCTGACCATTAAAAACAAACAAACATTATTTTATTTATTTATTTATTTTAGTATTGGATAATCGGTTCTGAATATTCTGGAATTTTCTGGAAAATCTGAAAAGAATTTTGTCTTGTTGTTTGCAAGATGTGGGCTCTTTCTGTTTTTTATATTCTTGGTATTTTATTCCCTTTCTAGCTTGCTTAGCAAGAACATTTAACCATTTTACCACTAATCATGTGCAAATATTTACCACAAGTATGAAATGGTCCCCAGTAAATGCAAATATCAATAACGCTCAAATATGTGTCCAGAATTCCACATAATTCCGCTACCACTGCACGTCTCCAGATGTCCTTGTGTAAACCCAGTATAAAAACACACAACTCTTAAAATGCCCTAAAAGCATTTGATGAGGGTGTTTACTGCTCACATAGAGATTATCCAAGCCTTTGAAATCATCTTCCTTGATTTCCGTGATGTCATTGTTTTGGAGATCGACGAGCAATGTGTTTGCAGCAATGTCCTTTGGCACCTTGGTCAGACCTGTAAAGACAGAAAGAAAATGAAAGACCTATAAAGAAAAAATGAAAGATAACTCTCATTGAGACTGATATAAAATGTTCAATTACCTCAATCAGGCTGTTCATCTTGAATGATTCATGTGAGATTTTATACTCTAGAAATTATTCTTTATTATAGTGATGTGCAAAGCTGCACATTTTTGTGGGTTGCCTGAGAGACTAGCTGACAAATTAGTCTTAAGAAAACCCCAAGTAATTATAATCCAGATCAGATGTGTTTCTTAGACATTTTCTTGCATTTAAAAACAGCAAGACAGAGCACAATGGGACCTGACACGGAACGTGAATGTCTTGAGATGCTTTTTTAAAAATAATTTTTGTAATACATGTGCCACTTTCTTATGGAAGTTTGTTTTTGCCACGGGTAAAAAATAAAATAAAATAATAAATTAAGGTAATTGCAAATTTTAATCTTAATTCTAAATTCGGACAATTCAGACTTTTTCTCTCTCTTAATTCTGAGTTTACATCTTGGAATTCTGTTTATTTAAAAAAAAAATTGGGACTTTTTATCTCACAATTCAGACTTTTCTTCTCAAAATTGCGATTTCAGAATTGCGAGATTAACTTTATTTACACGGCCGAAACAAGCTTCCATGCTTTCTTAACGCATCTTAAAACGTCTGTCTTAATGTGCATTGCCGCAAACTGTCTAACAGCTAAAATACAGTATGCTGTTAGAACATTAAATAAAACATAAAAACTAAATTCTAAATCGTAGCAATGTAATACAAATCGACCTTCTAAAATGACGAGTCAGACTCATACCGTCTTTGCTGTTTAAAGTAGTATCATGAAGTTCTTACCCTGATCTGAACACTGCAGAACTTTCTTTGAGCACCGACACCCTTCGGGACAGTCCGAAACAAAGTTATCATCATAATCGTCGTAATGGTCATCGTCGTCATCGTCGTCGTTGTCGTCGTCGTCAAAATCACCCGCGTCTTGTTGCATGATGTCATGATGCTTGATGAAATCCATGACGTTGATATGCGTGTATGGTTTGGCGTGACATAACGTCAGCAGGGTGAGTAGTAAAAGTACCTTCATGGTGCAGCTTTAGTCATAAATGGTTTAGCCCTGCGAACATGAGCACAAGTGCTTTGTCAAATTGTTCACATTTTGGCATGCAAATGTTACATTGTTTTGTATGTTTCACAGGATGGAAAAAAAGTGAATTGGATCCCAAGGCTCCTGGTTGGATTATTAGTTAGCATCACAATGAAATGGGCCAATAGGAATTGATCACAGGTTAAAGAGAGTTCTATTCTTACTAAATGACTTACATAGCACTTTACAATAACTATCACTACCCTCAGAGTTGTGCAGTATTTTGGGCATTATTTGATTGTTTTTCAGTTTTTTTTCTCTAGCTGCACAATGTTGAATCCGATTCAGTTCAGTAGCATTAATGATTAAGAGGGCAAAATGTTAATGACTGCTGTAATTGTTTGCAAAAGAAGTTAAAATGAACCAGCTGTACTTGGAACAATTGTTGTTTATGGACACAATCTTGTTTATGGATGCCTTAGTCATCAACGAATGAGAAGGTGGCTCACAGTTTATAGACATTTCTGACGCCATCCACATGACATTTAATGGCAAATCTAACTCATCATTTGATATGGTTGTATTTGGTATGATTTTTACATTTTAAAAACATTTTATTATTTAAAATAGAAAAGAAACTTAAGAATTCTCCTTTAGTAAAGAATAAGAAAACTTCAGTATTTGTTTTAAGACAATTTACAGATCAATTCTTCATCATTTATGATGCGGAGCAGCCCAATAGCATGCAACTTTCTCTAAACATGATCTCATATGTTCAGAGAAAGTTGACTGCTCAGCATCATAAATGATGAAGAATTGATCTGTAAATGTTTCAACGCAGCACTTTTAAATTAATTTGTACATCCCCAATTAGTATAATAATATGTTCTCTGGTTTATTCAAACATTTTGTGAATGCCTACATATATATGAAATGGAGCTAACTTAATGAGGTGAAATCACTCTTCCATAATCTAGAATCAGATAAAAACAACTTACCTGATGAATCTGTGTAATCCTGCTTCAAGTAAGCCTCCAGGGGTGAGATCAGTATTGCCGTGAGGATTTGTTGAGGCACAGGTCCTTAAATGCAGCGTGCACGAAAGCCCGAAAGGTGGAGATCACGCTCATCAAAGCATGAGATCCTTGAATGAATGGCGATGGAAAAGATGCTGCTGGATCAAGGAGCAGATTGGGAATAAGGGGTAGGAACTCTACGCAGCTCTGCTGGATGCTTAACTAGCACTGAACACTCATTGTTACCGACCGTATGTTTCTCATCAGCACTTGAAACCGGGCCAATTTTGTACGCCTACGTTTTCAATGGCCAGTCTGGGATATTCTCACTCTTTACATTACCAATGGGTGGTCTCTATTTTATCTGACTTTTGACGTATTGAAATATTTTAGAGTGCATAATTTGTGGGGCTATTTCTGGGTTTCTATTTTTAGATAAAACACTAAACCTTGTGATGTAATGGCTCGATTGTGATATAAAATGCCAGATGAAAATAGGTTTTTATCCTTAGTTTATAGTGAGAGATATAAATAAATGTTTTTTTACTTAAATTGTTAGGCATTAAAAATAATTCTGCTTTAAAAATAATTCTGAATAATTCTGATTCATTCTGAATCCCATCCGATTATTTAGAATGACTGATTGATTCAAGAACTGCCAGAAAGAGCAATAATTCACAAATGACATCATTTACTTTTTAGGAAGGGAAATGCATGTTATCGTGACTAAATCATTCTTGAATCAGTGTAAATGGTACAAAATCTTGTAATTCCCAAGTCATGGGGGACCTTTAATCTCAACCTAAATGTTGGATAATAACTTTTCCAGACTTGACGGTGCTGTTTGCTTACAGCAGCACAAAACGTGACCCCTCTATTCACGGGGCACTACTGGTGGCGCCACATATGCTTGGTTTTGGCTGGGGGTTTTGAGATGATGGAAGTTCCTATGTCTCATGGTTTCTCCGTTCATTCTCCTGAGTCTCACTGGCCGGCATTCCTTCCGAAATGATAACCAACCTCAAACCAATAAATGTTTGTGGTATGTCAAGTTGGTGCCGTAAATTAAAGGATATAGATACTATTACATATGCTACATGTGCCACTTCAGGAAAGTTTCAGAAAGAGTGATGAAATACCAATAATTTCACTCAATCTTTCTCTAGTTATTGGTCTTTCACACCCTCAGTCTTATTTGTTGTAATGTTATGACGTGCAGAACCATGGTGGAAATATCTCAACTAGGCCTGGGCGATAAAACGGTATCGATATTTATCGACGGTACACCTTTTTCGATAACGATAGAAAAAAATGTTCGATATAGTGCACAATATAGGCACGTTCTATGAGTGACGCAAACACACACAAACATGAACACATGCTGATATGAGTGCTGTGCCTGCCTGTGATGAGGAGATTGTGAATAAAGAATGAATATTAGTCGAATTTGAAATAAACATTTGCATTTGAATGTTAGGTGTGCATCAGGGAGCGTCATCAGTGGCGTGCGAGATGCGGTGATGATGTAAGTGACGTTGTTGCATTTTAATGTTTTGTTAGTCTAGCCCACGAGACGCGCCGCTGCTGCGTTATTCATTCAAAATATTGGAGAAATATAGAAGCTCAATGCGGAGAAGATCTTGATTAGGTTAAAACCGAAACCAAGCCATTCACACAGAACGCATATTCAGCGCATTTTTTAGATGGACAAATATGACTGCTGCACTCGTGTCTCATGCAAGAGATGTAGCCATTTAAAGTTAAAACAGTTTAAACTTTTAGAAAACACGTCGCAAATTTGTGGAGGTTTATTCCTTTTCACTGCGTCTCATATGTTTTTAAATGCGGTCTGTGTGAATACCGCTTCAGCTCTTTGGATTAAGCAATGCATAAATACATGATGCTGTTTTGTTCATAATTGTTTATGCAATTTACGAAATTATATTTGATTTTTATGAGTTAATTTAGACGTAATGCATGTTTTTTTATATACAGTTATTTCCTTGCGTTGACAAATTGAAATGCGCTGCATTATTTTGCTCATTGCGCCCTCCTGTGGCCTCGGGAGACGAGACAAAAGTTTCCTATTTAATCTGCATATAAAACATTAGAAATGAGATATTTGTTTAATTTTTATTTTGT
>NW_015549596.1:39303-46471 GCF_001515605.1 Sinocyclocheilus anshuiensis | reverse complement strand
TTTGTTTTAAAAAAGGTTATAAAAAATGTCAATAATTATCGATACCGAACTATATGAAACATTATATTGTTGATAAATATTTTAGCTATATCGCCCAGCCCTAATCTCAACCTTGCAAACACTTGTGCAGCCTTGAGACATGTTGGCGGTTTTCACAGCTTTGCTGCTTAATGTTTCTTTTTCTTACGCCACTGGAAATGTGTTTTTTATTTGTATCTGCTTTTTTTTTTTGACAGTGTAGCTGTGTGTCTATGGCTTATTTTATCTAGATGTGAAAGTGAATCAGTTTGGGAAAGGTAGAACTGACCTTACAAGTTTCAGGAAGGAGGATGAAATACCAATAATTTCCCTCAATCTTTCTCTTATTCTTTTGTCATTCACGCCTTCAATCATATTGTATCGCATTTTATATCGTATTGTTGTAATGTGTGGGATCTCGTTGGTAATGTCTCAACCTTGCAAATACTTGACATATGTTGGCGGGTTTCCACAGATTTGCTTATCCTCTAAATATAGAGCAAGATCTAACTGTACCCAGACACTAGGAGGGGGTGGTTCAGCTGTTGATTATTTACCCCTCAAAATAAGATTGAATAAAAGCCATGTGACTAGTACTTGAGTCATGGATAGCTTCATGGAAAGCTTCTGAGATGATTCCCCTTCCAGGCTTTTTTTTTCTTTTTAGTCGTAGCCTAAAATCAGTGAAACCCCAATTCAACCTCAGAGGCATTTTTCAGTAATCGTCCCCATTTCACTGGCGATGATGGAGTGAGAACTCGGAATGTTAGAAGAATCTGGGAAGGAGCGGAAGACTATGATGTCATAGTCAGATCATTTACAGGGGTCATTAATGTGTTTCGGTCTGCAGCCATTTCATTAGCTCAGGACTTCTGTTGAGCACAGATGTTTTATACTGGGATATTTTGAGAAAAATACAATAGGTATTTTAGGAAACCTGTGTATGTGTTATTTTAATTTAACGCTCACATTTGGGTAAAATAAGTGATTACGTGAAAAGAAAAATACATAGGAAAATGTTTAGTTGAAGCTGTATTGGTTTTCCCACTCAATTCTAAACTAGGCAAATACAAAACTTGAGCCATGTAGATATCTTTCAATTATGCATCACAGTTCTCTCAGTAGTAAACGTCCTTTATTGGTCCTGTCTTAGTAAAAAAAAATCCATTATGTAAGCATGTTGATTTTGGCTGCTTTCTTTTATAAACACTTAAGAAAAGCCATGCATTCTGTTTTTCTTCACTACGACAGACAAACTTAATACTGTTATGACAAGAATAAGATACATCTCAACATAGAATACAAAGTTATATAGTCTGCTACTTTTTTCCTCTTGAACTATTATACAGTTGATTCATGCATCTTACAAAGACACGTCTAGACAGGCGCAAACAACGACAGCGTTCTGCTATGAGCCTCGAGGTGATGATCATGTTCAGTCTTATCTGACTTATAAATGGAAGTTTATAAAAGCTAATTAAACAAGACTGAAAATAAACAGGCCAATTAGAGATTCAATTAAAATTTTGGGACAAGAAAGTTATATTTTAATGATAACTGCACGTTTCACAGGAATCAACTTTCGTTTTATATTTACGGTCTTTAGTGGTTTATTATAATAGAACACAAGATTGCAGTTACTTAATCCTCTGAGGCTTTAAAACAACACTAGAGTAGGAGCGGACGCAGGAGAAAGCCGTGGGTGGGATTTTCCGGGGATCAAGGAAATTGTTCTCGAGGCGAAGGGCAACTAGATGAGAGTCATCCTCATTCAAGGGGTCACAGATGGCATCTTCTGATATGTGCCTGTTGGACAAAAAACACTCAGGATCTCAAAGATTTCCATACATCACAAAAATCTATAAAATCTATATTTTCAGAAAATGTATATTGAATTGGGGTGCATCAATACAAAATTTCTGCGCTGATACCAATTGTTTAGAGAGTATCTGCTGATACTGATAGTTTGGTGCGTCTGCTTTTTATACCTTGTTTCAAATTAATGATAATTAATTATACATAAAATAATTACATCATTTTGAAAGTAATTCCACACAAAACCTTTTCTTCACACACAGCTTTTTTTCCAACCGTTGAATTGACAGGATATAGTCGGCCTTATAATAGCGGCAGTTTTTAAATAACTGGCCAGTATCCGATAGTGCAGATAATTGACCAGTACTGATTATTGGATTACACCCCTACTCTTGAATTAAGTTTCTTGTTCTTATCACGTTGGGAAGTAGTTTTTTTAATTGTATTAACCATGAACCTTAAAGGGATAGTTCACCCAAAAATAAAAATTACCCCATGATTTACTCACCCTCAAGCCATCCTAGGTGCATATGACTTTATTCTTTCAGACAAATACAGTTGGAATTATATTTATAATGGCAGTGAATGGCTGCTGATATTCAATAGTTCAATAGAAGTCCAAAACAGTGCATCCATCCATTATAAAAAAGTGCTCCGGGGGGTGAAAAAAGCCTTCTGAAGCGAAACGATGCATTTGTGTAAGAAAAATATCCATATTTAAAACTTTATAAACAATAATCTCTAGCTTCCGCTAACTGTCATACGTGCGTTCACGAGAGACTGCTGTCCAGTGGATGATGTAGGATGAAGGTGTAGCGCAAGCTCTGGTGAGAAGTTATGAATGCGGAAGCGCCGAGGAGAGAGCAAAACCAAAACAAAAAGTCACGAATTAGAAGTACAAAACGAGGATTTGTACTTCTAATTCGTGACTTAGAAGCAGAAGTACAAAACAAGGATTTTTAAACGAAAATATTGGAGGAGGTGCTTTGTTTCCTTTGCTGTAAACAAAACTTGGTTCTCATGAGACTAGCATATTCTCACCGGAGCTTTTGCTGTGCCTACGTCATCTGCTGGAATGCCACTCTCTCTTGAACATGAGTGACAGTTAGCTGAAGCTAGAGATTATGGTTTATAAAGTTTTAAATATAGATATTTTTCTTACACAAACTCATCGATTCGCTTCAGGAGGCCTTTATTTACCCCCCGGATCCATGTGAGGCACTTTTTATTATGGATGGATGCACTTTATTGAACTTGTTTTGGACTATTGAAAAATAACACCCATTCACTGCCATTATAAAGCTTGGAAGAGCCAGGACGTTTTAAAATATAACTGATTGGAAAAAAGTCATACACACCTAGGATGGCTTGAAGGTGAGTAATTCATGGGGTAAATCTTCATTTTTGGGTCAACTATCCCTTTGAATTTAAAACAGGGTTCGCACAAGGTGCTTAAAGTGCTTGAAGTACTTGAATTTGACTTTTTGAAATTTAAGTCCTGGAAAACCTTGAAAATAGCCATATTTATGAAAAGGTACTTGAATTTTTAAAAGGCAGTATATATGAGATTAGTGTTATTTTTAGTTTTCGATAAAAACAATCTTTTCACGCAAAATTATCAATGCAGCGTGTTAAATAAATACATAGCTGTTTCACCGGCTTTAGGGAGTGCACAAGATCTCGCGATATTACTCCTTGAGGTGAAAAGCTGTCTCACGATATCAGTAAAAAGTTCAGTTTGTGGTAAAACCTTTGATAGTACTTACATTATATTGTTCGGTCTTTTATTGCATGTACTGTTTGTTTGGGTTTCATTTGGGAACGCATATAAAGTCTGATGCGCTTTGTGTTGCACTGTTATCATTTACAAGCTTAGAGCACCTCTCCATCTCAGCAGCTCGGTCCACAAACTCTTCCTCTGCATATGTTGTGAGGTTGGGTTGCTTAAAGGGGTCATATGATGCGATTTCAATTTTTCCTTTCTCTTTGGAGTGTTACAAGCTCTTGGTGCATAAAGAAGATCTGTAAAGTTGCAAAGACTAAAGTCTCAAAAGTTAAGAGTCAGCCACACCTACCTAAAATGGCTCGTTCTAACACGCCCCCACATACCTACGTCACTATCTGGGAAGATTTGCATAACGCTGCCCAAATGTTCACGCAAAGAAAGAAGGCATAACTTTTATGATCGCTGGATCGGCTTTCAACGTGGACGAAGCGGAGTCCAGCCCGGGGTCGTCACATGTGGTTGCCGCAGGCATCACAACATGGTAAGGGACGTAACATTTCCGTCACACGCTTGAGGAATTTGGCCAATCACAACGCACCGGATAGCTGGCCAATCAGAGCGCACCTCACTTTTTCAGACCGATGAGCTTTGTAAAAATCGACGCGTTTCAGAAAGGCGGGGCATAGAGGAGAAATAATAATGTACAGTATGTGGAAAATAAAGTGTTTTTTTGAACCTTAAACCGCATAAACATTTCATTACACAAAATAATGTTCTTTTTAGCAGCATCATATGACCCCTTTAACGTTCATCTGGGAAAACTCACTAGTTATCTCACTAGATTTGTAATGTAAATAATTTATAAACCTATGCAAACACAGGTGAATACATCGACATATTTCTAAATATGCGATTTGTTGTACATCGTGATTTCAAAATAAAAGTCGCTCTGAGTTTGCTTGTGTCCAAATATTAAAATTAATTGGATTTAAAGGGTTAGTTCACCCAAAAATGAAAATTAACCTGTGTTTTACTCACCCTCAAAGCATCCTAGGTGTATGTGACTTTCTTCTTTCAGACCAAGTCAATCGGAGTTATATTAAAAATTGTCCTGGCCCCTCCAAGCCTTTCAATGGGAGTAAGCGGGTGTTGGTTGTCAACAGTTCAGAAGACGTGAAATAAAGTGTGCACATCCGTAATAAAATGTCCCTCACACGGCTCCGGGGGGTGAATGAAGGCCTCCTGTAGCGAATCCATGCATTTTTGTAAGATAAATATCCATATTTCAAACGTAATAAACACTTTTCTCTCACTTCTGCTGACTGTGGTACGTGGAAGATGTTCAGGCGGATGACGTATGCGTCATGCGTGCGCCTCTGAGAAATGCAGGAGCAAAGGAAACAAAGTTTCCTTACTTTAGCAAAGGAAAACCAGTCTCCTCTTGGCTTATATCGAAATCCTCTGTCATTTTTCTTTACAAATCCTCGTTTTGTACTTCTAATTCGTGAACAGTGTTTTGTTTTGTTTTGTCTCCGTGTTCGTCACTAATCACGCAACGTCGACTCCGGAACGGCTTCCGCGTATGACAGTCAGCGGAAGTGAGAAAAAAGTGTTTGAAATATGGATATTTATCTTACAAAAATGCATGGATTCACTACAGGAAGCCTTTATTCACCCCCGGAGCCGTGTGAGGGACGTTTTATTACGGATGTTTCACGTCTTCTGAACTGTTGACAACCAACACCCGCTTGCCCCCATTGAGAGGCTTGGATGGGCCAGGACAATTTTTTATATAACTCCGATTGGATTCGTCTGAAAGAAGAAAGTCACATACACCTAGGATGCTTTGAGGGTGAGTAAAACACAGGTTAATTTTCATTTTTGGGTGAACTAACCCTTTAAACGTTGTTGAATCACGCTGTAAAGTGAAACATCACCAGACTGTTGGCGCCCTCTGCAGGTATTTGTTATAATACATAATGTACTTAAAGGGATAATTCACCCAAAAATGAAAATTCTGTCATTAATTACTCACCCTCGTGTTGTTCCAAACCCGTAAGACCTTCTTTCATCTTCGGAACAATTTAAGATATTTTTAATGAAATCTGAGGGCTCTCTGACCCTCCCATAGACCACAAGGGAACTACCATGGTCAAGGCACAGAAAAGTACCAAGATGATCGACAAAGTAGTCCGTGTGACATCAGTGGTTCAACCGTAATGTTGCGAAGCTACGAGAATACATTTTTGAGCAAAGAAAACAATAATAGCGACTTTATTCCACATTTTTGTTTCTACAGTACCATGACGCAAGCATGTGGCGGCGCTGACCCAGATCCAGCATGATGATGTTGAACACAAGGCACAAGGCACAAGGCACGGCGCATGTGTTCAACGTCATCACGCCGGCGCTGCCACACGCTTGCGTCATGGTACTGTCGTGAGCGCGCATCCACAAGTGACGCAGTAGAGAATGTGGAATAAAGTCATTGTTATTGTTTTCTTTGCGCAAAAAAAGTATTCTTGTAGCTTCGTAACATTACGGTTGAACCACTGATGTTACATGGACTACTTTGTCGATCATCTTGGTACTTTTCTGTGCCTTGACCGTGGTAGTTCCCTTGCTGTCTATGGGAGGGTCAGAGAGCCCTCAGATTTCATGAAAAATATGTTAAATTGTGTTCCGAAGATGAAAGAAGATCTCACGGGTTTGGAACAACATGAGGGTGAGTAATTAATGACAGAATTTTCAATTTTGGGTGAACTATCCCTTAAAGTTGGTAATGTTCATATAGTCACATTACATTATGTATTTTAACAGTTTTGTTCAATAACACCATGTAATTACTTGGGTTTGATACTTTATTTGAACCAATTATGATTGCCTCATCGTTAGTTTATATTTAAATATAGTCACATTAAAGCCTGTTTTTCACTTAGGTCTATTTTTATTACTAAAAATATCAGATTACCCAATTGTCAAAATAATCAGTAGATTACTTGATTACCAAAATAATTGTTAGTTTCGGCCCTAGATTAGTTAAAATATTTAAAAATACAACTGCATTGTTTTGCATTTTGTGATTAAAAGACAAATGTTTTGTAATTGAAAAATTCTTAAAAAGAGTATTAAAATATTTGTCCCATTCTAGTGAACCAAGTATATGTGTTTTGTCTCATCTCTCGTGAGCTAAATTTATTGTCACACCCCTAGTGTCAATAAGCGGTGATATAGCTCATAATTTTCCAAGTGTATGATATAGCCTAGCTTTCATTCTTCAGGTCAATTTGAATAAGGAAACTATAATTTTGCCATAGTATCCTTTTAAATGTTAAAGTTGCCACAGTCGTTGCATGCTTTGCTTGTGCTGCACTTTAATTGTACCATTTTGTTTTATTAGTTTATTTATTAGAATTTGAAAGATAATAACAATATTGTTTGATAAGTGAGATCTCTGATTTTAGTCCTTGAAAACCAAAAAAGTAGTGCTTGAAAATAGGGCTGGGCGATATAGCTAAAAAAATGTATCAACGATTTAATGTTTCATATCGTTCGGTATCGATAATTATTGACATTTTTATAACCTTTTTTAAAACAAAAAGCAATAGA
>NW_015549596.1:203-39103 GCF_001515605.1 Sinocyclocheilus anshuiensis | reverse complement strand
GAAGTCATGCAGTGTGAAACCCCCTGTTGCAGATCCATCGTGCAATGTGAACACAGCAGCAACTGAATGCTACTCCAGATAGTCACGCAGTGTGAAAACAACAGCGATCCGACGAGTTTGAAAATCGTGCAGTGAACTCGGCATTACTCGTCATAATAATCAATAGATTACTTGATTAGCAAACTAATCATTAGTTAAGCTCTAGATTAGTTAAAACATTTCAAAATACAACTGCATTGTTTTGCATTTTGTGATTAAAAGACAAATGTTTTGTAATTGAAAAATTCTTAAAAAGAGTATTAAAATATTTGTCCCATTCTAGTGAACCAAGTATATGTGTTTTGTCTCATCTCTCGTGAGCTAAATTTATTGTCACACCCCTAGTGTCAATAAGCGGTGATATAGCTCATAATTTTCCAAGTGTATGATATAGCCTAGCTTTCATTCTTCAGGTCAATTTGAATAAGGAAACTATAATTTTGCCATAGTATCCTTTTAAATGTTAAAGTTGCCACAGTCGTTGCATGCTTTGCTTGTGCTGCACTTTAATTGTACCATTTTGTTTTATTAGTTTATTTATTAGAATTTGAAAGATAATAACAATATTGTTTGATAAGTGAGATCTCTGATTTTAGCCTTTGAAAAAAAAATAGTGCTTAAAAATCCTTGAATTTCATTTGTCAGTATCTGTTTGAACCCTGTTAAAACAATCATTTTGCAATTGGAAAGGAAAATAAACTTCTTTTTCAAGATAAATTGTCTGAAGTTGCTTTGAAGCTATGTAATTTGTGTCAAGTGCTATATAAATCTAAGAGTACTCAAAGTCACAGACCATTGCGTCACAGGAAATTATGACAAACTCATTACTCTTTGCAGGAGGCAAGCAGTGTACCTTATTTTGTTGTTGTTAAGTCGTAGGAAATGTATCGCTGTCATCTCATTAATTCCCATAGGAATAGACGTAAGCTGGTTATGGTCTAGACAGAGTTCGGTCATAGTGTTGAAGATGCCAAAGAAGGACTCTGGCTCGATAGCATCACCATCCAGCTTGTTGTAAGAGAGGTAGAGGTACTCCAGGCCAGGCTCCATGTGTGCGAACACGTATCCTGGAATGCGTTCGATCTGATTCCCAGCCAGCACCAGGTGAACCAGTGACTTTGGAAGGAAGGATGGAACCAGGTGGAAGTTGTTGTGCGAGAGATCTACAGATTCCAGGTTCCTTTTAGATACAGTGAGAAAAGGCTAAGTGTTCATGTGTTTAAAAAAAGGGGGGGAAATCCAGAAAGGGGTTTTCACTTCTAGAAAATTGACCACTTTTCATTTCTTCCAAAGGACTATTGTGCTAAACCACTTTAACATGCAATATTTCAGTGCAAAAACATATTTACTAACCACCAACAATTCATTGGAACCAAATGTCTGCTATTTCAATTTTCAATTTTTATGAAACAAAAGTGAGCAATATTTTCTTAAACAATGGTTTCATTGTTAACCTTTTTGAGAACACACACCTGTGATTAATCCAGGCTAAAGGTGCAATGCTTGACTCATCTAATTTATTATGTCTTAGCACAACGGCGTTGATGTTTGTGGTGTGGTTGAATGCCGTTTCAGAGATTTCTTCAATCAGATTGTTTTCGAGGTACAACTCCTGAATGTCAAAGAGAGTATGAAGTAAATTGTACAGTTTGCTTCATTGAATAAAATAAACAGAAACCGTTGTTACTTGACAATGCAATTAAATTTGACTTGAGCAGCTTCAAATTACTCAGTGGTAAAGTTGTGGGGTTGGTTTGCCATAATTGCTGTTTAAGTGCCACTGGTTTCCCACAGGTACTGTAAAACCAGTGCTGGTGTATAGCCCACAAACTTGTATGCAATTAAATGAACAAGATTTCTTGATGTTCCTTGACTCCAGAAGTAGTTCTCCATTTCGAAACTCACCAGTAGAGATGCAGGTAGGCCCTGAGGAATGGTACGGAAATGGTTTCTGCCTAGGCGAATGTAAGTCAGCTCTTTGAGGGGCGTAAAGGCCTGTGGATTCACGTTACCTTCGCTGAGCAAGTTCCCCTCCATTTCCAAAGTAACCAGACTGCTGAGACCTTCCAGGAATTATGAAGCAGTTTGTGAAAATATTGTGCTTTCATAGTACAACATTAAGTAAGGACCATTTCATGCTAGTATTAGTTGATTAAATGTCAGCATTTTATAGATGTTTTAATTATGCTAACCTTTTATATATAGCAATTTTGCGTAACTGTTTTACCTTCAAAGCTGTTTTCCTCAATTTCTTTTAGATTGTTCTCATTTATCTTGAGCTCCTGGAGTGTTGATGGGAGCTCAGAGGGAATTTGTTCCAGAAGGTTTCCATCCATGTACAGGCGAGACAGGAATTTAAGACCCTTAAAAGAAAGTTACATAAAAATCACGTCATTAATCTTTAGGTGTGAAAATAAAGGTCACATACAATATGCTTTTGAATCCTTCAGTGAAAGTTTTCCACTTTCTGGCAATGCTTTGGATACTTATCTTTTGTTAGTTTCACATATCCATATGCCGAATCTATGTCTGTATTGTATATCTGATCGTAACTCCAAACTTTCTGATGAATTTACATATTCTGGGTACTGTATAAATATTATATATTTTTCAGTACTTGCCATTTGTTCAGATGATGAGCATATTTCTACTGGTTAGAGCCCAGCGAAAATAAAAAAGACTAGCATAGCATACCCTCTGTTGTTTCTCTTGAACACATGCCATGGAATTTATTTTTTATTTGAAAGTCTGTGCAAAAATAGCATGACTACAAGTGTCAGGTACAAGTTGGTATAGTGTATTAGAGTAGGATTTGTGACTTCTGTAAAAGCCACATGGCTACGAACAGAGCAAATTGTTGGAGCTCAGCACTGTTAGGTTTGCAGATGGTACTGTTTTTGCATGGCTTTAAACCGTTATGGAAGAAACATTTGCTTCTCTAATTCACCTAAAGTTCAGCTGGAAGACATGAAGTAATTCATATGAATTTCTGAACAAAACGGCAGCAGGGGAAAGTACATTATCTCAATTGCCAGAATGCTGCATGTTCCTAAAAAAAAATCAATGCACATGTCAGTCTAATTGAGCAAATTTACACTCAGAATGGGTCCATTTCATGTCGACAGTCAGATTATTTACACTTCTTATTATCTGTCTACATTAAGCAGACTTTTAAGAATTCCAACAACAGTGCAACAAGATTTCGTTACAGTCTTGTTCGGCAGCCTTGCAGATCACATCAAGATTTTATTCACATGTTTTGGGGGCCTTTAAGATCTTTTCACACAAAGTCTGATGCAATTAACTGGCATGAACACGTACAGTATCTGCACCATTATTTGCACCACAGCCATTCAGTATCGCACCACATGTGTGGCATTTTAAAAAAAAAAAACGTGCAAAGCATGAATGTTTTGCCATCTGAGCAATTGCAAATTTGGCTCGAAAAAAAAACAAGAAAATTGCAGTTGGATCATTTGGGTGGTCACAATGTTTCTCTTGCCAAAAGGATGTTTATGTGTTCGTTATTTGCAGTATGTGGTAAACTAGTATTTTAACTTACTTTAAATGCTTGTGGGTCTATGCCAGATGACACGATCTTGTTTTTCCCCAAGTCTATCCACTCTAAGTTGGCAGTTACTTAATCCTCTGAGGCTTTAACACAACACTAGAGTAGGAGCGGACGCAGGAGAAAGCCGTGGGTGGGATTTTCCGGGGGTCGAGGAAATTGTTCTCGAGGCGAAGGGCGACTAGATGAGAGTCATCCTCATTCAAGGGGTCACAGATGGCATCTTCTGATATGTGCCTGTTGGACATAAAAACACTCGTGACCTCAAAATTTTTCTGTTTTTTTTTCCCAGAAAATTTATCACAAATTAGGACGCATCAATACAAACTTCTGTGTCAATACCGATTATGTAGAATGACATCTGCTGATACAGATACTGACACTGATAGTTTGGTGGTTCTGCTTTTTTATACCTTCAAATTAATAATTAATTACAGTGTTTTAAAAGTAATTCCACAGGAGACCTTTTCTTCACACACAGCATGAATTTTGATGCTTTTTTTATTGACAGTTTTTAAATAACTGGACAAAGTCTGATAGCTCAAACAATTGCATTTATTGGCCAATACTGATTGTCAGATTACATCCCTAATCTTGAATTAAGTTCTTACCACACTGGGAAGTTGTTTTTTATTTGTATTAAACATAAACCTTAAAATTAAAACAAGTTATTTGCCTTTTGTGAAGGAAAATAAACTTATTTCAAGATAAATTGTCTGAAGTTGCTTTGAAGCTATGTAATTTGTGTAAAGGTCACAGACCATTGTGCCACAGGTAATTATGACCAAATCAGAGGCAAGCAGTGTACCTTATTTTGTTGTTGTTAAGTCGTAGGAAATGTATCGCTGTCATCTCATTAATTCCCATAGGAATAGACGTAAGCTGGTTATGGTCTAGACAGAGTTCGGTCATAGTGTTGAAGATGCCAAAGAAGGACTCTGGCTCGATAGCATCACCATCCAGCTTGTTGTAAGAGAGGTAGAGGTACTCCAGGCCAGGCTCCATGTGTGCGAACACGTATCCTGGAATGCGTTCGATCTGATTCCCAGCCAGCACCAGGTGAACCAGTGACTTTGGAAGGAAGGATGGAACCAGGTGGAAGTTGTTGTGCGAGAGATCTACAGATTCCAGGTTCCTTTTAGATACAGTGAGAAAAGGCTAAGTGTTCATGTGTTTAAAAAAAGGGGGGGAAATCCAGAAAGGGGTTTTCACTTCTAGAAAATTGACCACTTTTCATTTCTTCCAAAGGACTATTGTGCTAAACCACTTTAACATGCAATATTTCAGTGCAAAAACATATTTACTAACCACCAACAATTCATTGGAACCAAATGTCTGCTATTTCAATTTTCAATTTTTATGAAACAAAAGTGAGCAATATTTTCTTAAACAATGGTTTCATTGTTAACCTTTTTGAGAACACACACCTGTGATTAATCCAGGCTAAAGGTGCAATACTTGACTCGTCTAATTTATTATGTCTTAGCACAACGACGTTGATGTTTGTGGTGTGGTTGAATGCCGTTTCAGAGATTTCTTCAATCAGATTGTTTTCGAGGTACAACTCCTGAATGTCAAAGAGAGTATGAAGTAAATTGTACAGTTTGCTTCATTGAATAAAATAAACAGAAACCGTTGTTACTTGACAATGCAATTAAATTTGACTTGAGCAGCTTCAAATTACTCAGTGGTAAAGTTGTGGGGTTGGTTTGCCATAATTGCTGTTTAAGTGCCACTGGTTTCCCACAGGTACTGTAAAACCAGTGCTGGTGTATAGCCCACAAACTTGTATGCAATTAAATGAACAAGATTTCTTGATGTTCCTTGACTCCAGAAGTAGTTCTCCATTTCGAAACTCACCAGTAGAGATGCAGGTAGGCCCTGAGGAATGGTACGGAAATGGTTTCTGCCTAGGCGAATGTAAGTCAGCTCTTTGAGGGGCGTAAAGGCCTGTGGATTCACGTTACCTTCGCTGAGCAAGTTCCCCTCCATTTCCAAAGTAACCAGACTGCTGAGACCTTCCAGGAATTATGAAGCAGTTTGTGAAAATATTGTGCTTTCATAGTACAACATTAAGTAAGGACCATTTCATGCTAGTATTAGTTGATTAAATGTCAGCATTTTATAGATGTTTTAATTATGCTAACCTTTTATATATAGCAATTTTGCGTAACTGTTTTACCTTCAAAGCTGTTTTCCTCAATTTCTTTTAGATTGTTCTCATTTATCTTGAGCTCCTGGAGTGTTGATGGGAGCTCAGAGGGAATTTGTTCCAGAAGGTTTCCATCCATGTACAGGCGAGACAGGAATTTAAGACCCTTAAAAGAAAGTTACATAAAAATCACGTCATTAATCTTTAGGTGTGAAAATAAAGGTCACATACAATATGCTTTTGAATCCTTCAGTGAAAGTTTTCCACTTTCTGGCAATGCTTTGGATACTTATCTTTTGTTAGTTTCACATATCCATATGCCGAATCTATGTCTGTATTGTATATCTGATCGTAACTCCAAACTTTCTGATGAATTTACATATTCTGGGTACTGTATAAATATTATATATTTTTCAGTACTTGCCATTTGTTCAGATGATGAGCATATTTCTACTGGTTAGAGCCCAGCGAAAATAAAAAAGACTAGCATAGCATACCCTCTGTTGTTTCTCTTGAACACATGCCATGGAATTTATTTTTTATTTGAAAGTCTGTGCAAAAATAGCATGACTACAAGTGTCAGGTACAAGTTGGTATAGTGTATTAGAGTAGGATTTGTGACTTCTGTAAAAGCCACATGGCTACGAACAGAGCAAATTGTTGGAGCTCAGCACTGTTAGGTTTGCAGATGGTACTGTTTTTGCATGGCTTTAAACCGTTATGGAAGAAACATTTGCTTCTCTAATTCACCTAAAGTTCAGCTGGAAGACATGAAGTAATTCATATGAATTTCTGAACAAAACGGCAGCAGGGGAAAGTACATTATCTCAATTGCCAGAATGCTGCATGTTCCTAAAAAAAAATCAATGCACATGTCAGTCTAATTGAGCAAATTTACACTCAGAATGGGTCCATTTCATGTCGACAGTCAGATTATTTACACTTCTTATTATCTGTCTACATTAAGCAGACTTTTAAGAATTCCAACAACAGTGCAACAAGATTTCGTTACAGTCTTGTTCGGCAGCCTTGCAGATCACATCAAGATTTTATTCACATGTTTTGGGGGCCTTTAAGATCTTTTCACACAAAGTCTGATGCAATTAACTGGCATGAACACGTACAGTATCTGCACCATTATTTGCACCACAGCCATTCAGTATCGCACCACATGTGTGGCATTTTAAAAAAAAAAAACGTGCAAAGCATGAATGTTTTGCCATCTGAGCAATTGCAAATTTGGCTCGAAAAAAAAACAAGAAAATTGCAGTTGGATCATTTGGGTGGTCACAATGTTTCTAAAAGGGTGTTTATGTGTTAGTTATTTGCAGTATGTGGTAAACTTGTATTTTTAACTTACTTTAAGTGCTTGTGGGTCTATTCCAGATGAAACAATCTTATTTTTCCCCAAGTCTATCCACTCTAAGTTGGGAATGCCATTGAATGCTCCAGCAGGGATGGTTTTGATTTCATTGCCTGTAATTTCATAATGCATGACAAGTTATCAAAATTAGCCTCACTGGGATCTGTATACATGGACGTGGACTGTGTAAATACTGTTGTATGCACTGATTTAGACTTAATTTCTTGCATGTGTCTTAGGTAAGTGATCTAAGTTCCATTGCAGCGCCTGTATCTCTTTATGACCTGTGAAGGGGTTATACGGGGATGCGGCCTTCCTCACCCTGTAGGCTGAGTGATTTGAGCTCAGGGATGGACAGTGGAGGTATACCCATCAGTTTAGCGTTTTCACAGGTGACAGTGACGTCAGAGATCGAACAACCTGGAGGCAGCAATGTGGTAACCATCTCAGATTCCTCCTCGACTATATCTGTTTCCTCTTCGCCTGGTTCAGGGCTCTCCTCGCCCGGTTCGGTTGGCTCTTGAAGAGCTAAGAGAGGAGGAGAATTTGCTGCTCTCGTTGGTGGCACTGGTGGCATTTGGTAAACGTCCCCCCTCAACCAAACCATGTCCTCGTCTTCAGTGGCCTCGTCTCCGCGGAGTCCTACCTGGGCACGTTCGGCTGCTTCTTCCAGAGCTCTCATCATCTCTCTTTGCTCCATCTCCAGCCTGCGAGCCCTGTCCTCCTCAACCTTCCGCTGTTCTTCCATCCTTCTTTTCCTCTCTTCCGCCGCTGCTTTCTCCTCTTCCTCCTCTTGTAGCCTCCTTAGCTCCTCCTCTTTTTCTCTGGCTTCTTTCGCCTCTTTTATCTTCCTCTGTCTCTCAGCTTCTTCTTTCTTCTGCTTCTTCCTCTGCTTGCGTTCAGCGTCTTTTTTGCGAATGCGTTCCTCTTCATCCTTTTTTAGTCTTTCTTTCTTATCTCTCTGGCTTTGTGATGTTTCAGTATAGGGATCACCGAGATCGATGGGAGAAGGAGGATCACCGGAAAAGTCAGGGGCATCGACAACTGAGAATGTGACAATTTTGAGTTTATAAGACAAGGAGAAATGAAACATCATCATTTATATGTAAAATATACTGGCAGTTCTAATGCCATGCTTTGGTATAACTTCAATTGTTTTTCCAAACCTGGGTCAATGCAAATTGGGCAGCACTCTCCTATTGGTTGAAATTTGAGTTGGCACCGCAAGGCGGGACACAGTATTCGGTCGCAGACCACCTCACCGCTGGAACACAGGCAATTCACGCATGGCTTTGGCGACCACACTGTTTTATCGTACATGGTGATGCCTCGAAATACACAGTGTTCTGATTTTGCTGGAATAATTATACAAAAAAAGAAGGAAATGTAGAAATGTGATCAATATACAACCTTTCAGGAACATAAAATTAGCTTTGCTTAAAGGGATAGTTCACCCAAAAATATAAACTCTGTCATTAATTATTAAGCCGCATTTTGCGTTTACGGGGCTGTTAGATGATTTTGTAAACTAACACCTGTTAATGACCATCTGGCAATGTTGTCATCCAGTACGATAATCTGGCTGTTAAAATGGCTATGTAGATCAGTTTATCGCAACACTGTTTTCCATTTGGCATATAGAGTAGTAGCTTTTCTACATCTACATTCTCATGTAGGGAGATCTTAGTAGTCAATGGTGTACACATGCTAGCAATACAGTAGTAAAATTAGTCTGCTGGGAAGTAGTGTTTCTTTCTGTTGTTTTTATGGGTTCTTACTGACCACATGTGTGCTGTTTTTCACTCACACTTCTTTGGCTAAGAATTAGATCTGTTATTGACTCTAATGCTAAAGACACTTACAGTGTGTTGTATAATCATGTGGTCAGTGTTCAGAACTGACTGCTACCACCTTGGGCAGAATGGTCATGTACTATATCATATAAACTAACCAATGTGATCCTACGCTATAAGGCAATTTGAAGACTCTCAATGTATATATATTATATTATTAATATATATTAAAGTGCCTCTATTATGGGTAATGAAAGGTTTATTTTTTTATAAAGGTTATATAGGTTTTGGGACTCCCCAACAACAGGTTGACATGCATGCAAGGTCAAAAAACACTTTCATTGTCTTATAATATGCATTTATTTTTACCGTACTGGCTCAACGACTCCCAAACGATTCGCGCAACGATTCATTTTTCCAAACCCCTCCTTTGTGTGACGCTAATCTGCGGTGAATGGTCGTATTGGTCTCATTCTCATTTCATCATGCCTGTAATGCCTGATAAAGCAGCGTTTGTGAGCGCAGTGCTGCTTTGTGTACAGCGTTACCGGGGAAACAGCTATTTTTACCGCTCCAAAAGCGGCACCTATTGGCAAAGAATGAATTTGCATTTTCATTCAATGCGAAACCAACGCGAAAAGCCCAACAAGTGGGCGGGCAATATGCTAATGTTTCATGTTGACGTCAACATGAAACGGCTTGGGATTCATTTTAAAAACGACTCGTTTCAATGAGTCGACTCTTTCTTTTGAGAGACAATAACTTTATACACGGTGCACTTTCCGATTTAAAACTTTGCAGGATGTTTTCATTCACTTAGAGCTGTTACACAGTGCATGAAAGGTCATTTTCAAAAATCCACAATAGGGCACTTTAAGGCAAGTCAGTTAAATTTCAATATATACACAATGGATTTTTTATGTTGATTTTTATGTTTAAAAAGTCTGTTTTAACAGTAAAAGATACCATCAGCTAGTCATTATTCAACTTTTTGTAGAATGGTCCAATTGAAATTATGAATAGTTTCTAAATTGACAAACTACTGTAACTTTCTTAACACAGACCTGCAGTCACTTCGTAGTTTGGCTCTGGCTCCTTTGTATTCTTGTAAGAGTCAATGAAAATAGATCCATCTTGTCCATTGCTTTCTGCTGTTCTTCCGTGCTGCAAGGCGGTATTAGATGTCTGTTTTCTTGCTCGTTTTGGTCCAACATCTCGTCTTCTACCTCGTGCCAAGGGACGTCTCTGATCATTTGCGAGGCTGAAGGTCATACAGGCGAGGAATGACAGTGCCAGAATCAGGTTTAGTCTCATGGCTGAAACCTGTGGGATAAAACAGAGGCATTTCAGCCCTACGTGTTCCTCATATAACTCTGTTAATGTATACTGTCAGCGTTCACATTTCCATAATGATAAGTTACGGCATCACAGGTGATCCAGCCTTTAACAGCTTGACCCTGGAGAGCCAGACAGCTTTGATGGAATAGTAGCCTTTAACACCTTTACTGTAAGAGTAAAGAGTAAAACTGTTATTTGGGTGTGTGATGGGTGGTGTTTAGAGGACTGCAGGAGGTTTTAAGTATTATGTTCAAATGTAACAATCATAGCACAGCTTTTAGTAAGAACAGACTTGGTCTTGATGACATTCAAACTCTCAGGTTGTAGTGATGGGAACTACAGCTCATTTGTGGAAATTAGTTTTTTTAGAAAAGTTTGTAAAAATGTTTGGATCCACATCGACTTCAGATATTCCAATGTGCCATATTAAATGATCTAAAACATTCCAATAAAGCCATATGTGTGCACATATTGCTATTCATTAGGTTGTTTCCAGTTTTATTAATAGTGTTTATGGTCAATTCAGTCAGTTCAGTTTGTTGCAGCCACAATTCAGCTCATAAAATCAGTCATTTAGAACTTAAATATAATTTGCAAGACTTGGCTGAAAAAGGTTTTGGATGATGTAGCAACATTCAAATCATCATTAAAATCCTATATGCGTCAGAGATGTTTCTTGGTTCATTGAATCATTGAGTTATTAACCTGGATCATTACATTTCAATATGCAGAATGGTAATGGAATCTTACGCTGTTTTTTTTAAACGTTAAACCTGGTAGCAATTTCTGAGTTGTGATCAAAGTATTAGTTTAAATTTAAATTACTATTGGAGTGGTTATTTAAGTTTAAAATTTAATTATTATCAGAATAGTAACAAACTCTTCATGCTGCGCTTAAAACTTTAAACCTGGTAGCAATTTCCAAATTGAAAACAAATTATTAGTTTATTAGTGGAATGGTTATTATTTTGTTTAAATTTCAATTATTCGTAGAATAGTAACAGGAACTCTTTACACTGTGTTCAAAACTTTAAAGCTGGTAGCAGTTTCTGAATTGCAGACAAATTGTTACATTTAAATTATTAGGGGAATGGTAATGGAATTGTTATTAGTTAAAATAATTTTTTTTAATTTAAACTTATGAATTGCTGACAAATTGTTACATTTAAATTATTAGGGGAATGGTAATGGAATTGTTATTAGTTAAAATAATTTTTTTTAATTTAAACTTATGAATTGCTGACAAATTGTTACATTTAAATTATTAGGGGAATGGTAATGGAATTGTTATTAGTTAAAATTATTTTTTTTAATTTAAACTTATGAATTGCTGACAAATTGTTACATTTAAATTATTAGGGGAATGGTAATGGAATTGTTATTAGTTAAAATTATTTTTTTTAATTTAAACTTATGAATTGCTGACAAATTGTTACATTTAAATTATTAGGGGAATGGTAATGGAATTGTTATTAGTTAAAATTATTTTTTTTAATTTAAACTTATGAATTGCTGACAAATTGTTACATTTAAATTATTAGGGGAATGGTAATGGAATTGTTATTAGTTTAAATTATTTTTTTTAATTTAAACTTATGAATTGCAAACAAATTATTACATTTAAAGGAATAGTTCACCCAAAAATGAAAATTCTGTCCTTAATTACTCACCCTCATGTCGTTCCAAACCTCTTCGGAACACAAATTAAGATATTTTTGATGAAATCCAAGAGCTTTCTGATCCTGCATAGACAACAACGCAACTGAAATGTTCAAGGCCCAGAAACATATTATGGACATCGGTAAAATAGTCCATGTGACATCAGTGGTTCAACCTTAATTTTATGAAGCAACGAGAATATTTTTTGTGCGCAAAGAAAACAAAAATAACAACTTCATTCAACAATTTCTTCTCTTTTCTTCTATTTCTTCAAAAATATCTTAATTTGTGTTCCAAAGATGAACAAAGGTCTTGCGGGTTTGGAACGACACAAGGGTAAGTAATTAATGAGTAATTAAGTCCTTAGCCATCTTCAAAAAACGACTAAAAACACACCTGCCCACACTGCCAAAAGCACCAAAAATTGGTTAAATGACCATGGTGATGGTGTGCTTGACTGGCGAGCAAACTCACCAGACCTGAACCCCATAGAGAATCTATGGGGTATTGTCAAGAGGAAAATGAGAAACAAGAGACCAAACAATGCAGATGAGCTGAAGGCCACATTCACTAAATGACTAAATGTAAATGTAATGACAGAATTTAAATTTAAATTATTGGTTATTAGTTTAAATTTAAGTTTAAATTTAATGGAAACTCTACATTGTTTTCACATGGTAAGCAGTGTTAATTTAGTTGACGAATAATTTTCGTCAACGACATTTTTTTCACCGATGACAACGAGACGATAACGAACTAAAACTCCTTTTGAATGACAAAAACTATGACGTAAATCTATTGACATTTTCGTCAACGAATAAAAACGAGACGAAACAAATATTAGGGAGGGACAATTTGGGAAGAGATTAATTCAGAACGAATCTGCTGCATGGTTCGAATGTTAGATACCGTACTACATATGAACCGGCGGGACATAAGCTAACACACTTGGTTGCTGCACGTCGCATAAAACGTTCAAAAATGTCAATATGTGGGAGTAAGAGAAGAGCAGACATATGGATAAATCTGACGACACAAGAGAGAACTCAATTCGGTCCGGTCTTCTGAGTGCAGACACTGAAGCATAGGCTATGCACAGAAAGCGCATCTCACAGCACACAACAAGTACTCTCTCACGTCGCATGAACGGATAATTACACACAAAATGATGTCGAATTGTCTGTTTTGACAAGTATTCACGTAAACACTGTTGATTATGTCTTAAGTGAACGTAAACAGTATGGAGAACGTGTATCAGTACATTGCAGCTGTGCATTCGGTTTTAAAGGGACAGCAGCCTAATTTAGTTGCTATTGTCCGAGTCATTGATGTTAATCAAGCAACAAATGAAAGACAGAAAATCACGCACTGCTCTTGACTGAAAAACTTTAGTAGCACTAAAGATTAATCTAAATTTATTTATAGAAATAAATATGTCTGCTTGAAAGAATGAAGAATATGGTAAACAAGTTGCTATAAAGAATGCATAATTAGCCTATATAACCATTGGTATTTCATTAAAAAGAAGACCATGTTCTTGTTCTTTATGAGAAGTGGTTTTATTTAATTTTAACATAAAGGCATGTTGTGTGTCACCACAGTTAAATCGGTGTCTATCATGATAAAAACCTTAATATCAAACCTATATAATGAGTTTGGACATTTTAGAGAAATGCTTAATAAATGCACTGTAACTAACCCATTAGATTTTAGCCGACTAAATTTACTGTAGATTTAGTCGACTAAAATCTTATGATATTTAGTCGACTAAAACTAGACTAAAACTAAAAACAATTCAGATGACTAAAATATGACTAAAACTAAATGGCATTTTAGTCAAAAGACTGACTAAAACTAAATCAAAATTTGCTGTCAAAATTAACACTGATGGTAAGAAATTATTAGTTCAAATCTGATTATTTCAGTGAATTGTTTTTTTTTTTTGTCAGTTCACAAGACTAAAACGAGTAATTTGTTCGCAATTCAGGTTTGAAGTTTTAAACACAGCAAAGAGATTGTTACCATTCCACTGTATTTTATTTGAAAATATATCAGAGCATCATGCCTCCTGTTTTAAAGATTTCTAGTTTACATGCTGAAGAATCTATATTTTTGTACAGATCTGTTACTTGCATCACAAAGTTTAAATATCTTGCAGAAAAAGCCAAGCCAGACAAGGAAAAGATGACGACACCGGTTACCCTGACTTGCAGTAATGGGAAACGAGAATAAAATCAACAGCTGAGCAATGCTGATATGAGTGCTTGGGGCGTCTACAAGCGTCAATCCGACCCTGAGGCAAAGTCATACGGTTAACATTAAATCAGAACTGCGGTGAGATGAAGCAAAAAAAAACAACCCAGAAATGTAGACGAGGGGGAAAACGTTTTAATTAAGCTCTTTAGGATGACCAGGCTCAGATGGAAAGAATCTATAAAACCTACAGCTTAGACAGAGAACGAGAGGGCTGAAATATACTGCCGTGAGTAAAAACATCCTAGCGGGGCGTGCATGCTATGGGGTCCCCCTCTCTCAACGCTGTAATGAAAACCAGGTACGGTAACGCAATAAGCACTTTTACAGTCCTGCAGCTGTACGCTAGTACTTCGGTGAGACAGACCTATTTCCGAAGACATTTGTCGTCACTCCATTTGCAAATGTCTCAGTGTTTAGCGAAGAAGTTCCAAACTGCATGCAATGAGAAGTTTTAATCTATAAACCAGTAAAAATGTGACATGCACCCCGCAGATTGAAAAAGAAAACAATTAGTGTTGTACAAAAAGTGTTTTACCACATAACTGAGGGTGAGAGCTTAAAGAGAGGAGAGATTCGTTTGTACGTTACCACTGGTTTCGGGCGCTTTTGTGAGGCCAAATATTTCCGCTCTTTCCCCAAAAGCTGTGGGATTTGCCAACAACGCAAGAAGTGTGTGTGCGTCTGCTCCGCAGCAAGAACGCTGATAAATGTCAAAAACAGACAGGGGCTGCTCTAGCGTTTAGTCGGGACTCGCTCGGGCAGAACTTCTCCAGTTCTGTCTCTGAAAGTTTCAGTCAAATGAGGGTCATGACAAGATACTGCCTCTCTCAGGCGAAAGAACTTGGTGATTTTGTGCGACCTAATTACTAGGCTAGGAAGGGTACTGTACTCAAACAAAGAGGTGGCATCTGGCTTGTCATTAACCTCTCTGTAAAAACATTGTGTACGTGCAGAAAATGGGCTGTAAATGCACAGTGTTGCTTGAATAAGCTGATCAGAGGATGTCTGGACTGGTTTTCGAGCTTTTCTGGATGGGTCTTCAAGTCAACCCCCTACTGTCCAATAAGACGGCTCCATCTCCCATTTCAGAGGGTGGGCATGTTGAGCCGAGAAGAAAGATCTCAGTTTTCTCGTCTTTCAGTTTTGTATACGGAGGGGTCGTGGTCAAGCAGGCGTGTGCTATAATTAGATTGGTATGCTCAAAAGTTTTCTTCTGTTGTCCATTATTTCTCATAATGCCTCGTAAGAAACCAAACTCTTGAAGGATGTATTTAAGCAATTAGTATCTGTATAATATATGAGTGAAAAATTTAAGGGGGTCTGAATACTTTCCGTACCCACTGTATATTCAAAAACAGAAGCTGATAACAAACCAACTTAAGTTTTAGACTAAATCTGGCCAATTAGTTTGTATATCTTTCCTCTGCCAATGACAATATTTCCAAGGGAAGCTAATCATGCTTTGCGTGACCTAACTGTTGTGTAATAAGATTTATTTGAAGACTAGTTAGTGAAACTAGTTAGAAATATTAAACTCGCACAACAGATATGCCATTGTTATTTTAGTCATTTATCACAATAACGTTTTATATTTTTAGATCATTTGACATTAAACAAACTGTTAATTTGTTTTGACTAGATGGTTTGATTCATTGTTTGTAGACAAATATGTTAAACACAAGTTGTGCAGTTTAATAGCAATTCGTTATGAAGATTTGTCAAATCAGACAACCAATTAAATTTAACTTGATGTTTATGAATTAAAGTATTCAAAGTTTAAAACAGAAAAAAGTAGTGCAAATACTCTTTATGCACTTCAAAGTTTGACATTTTGTAAATAACCTTTTAAAAACTCCACATAGTCTTTAATGAGCAGAAATTACTCCTTACTTTTTTTTTCTCGGGTTAAGTGCGGACAAACTAGCAGATGAGTTTTAGACATTTTCCAGAGCTTTCAGAATTAAACAACCTCCAGAAACTGCAAACACATCCAGCCTTAGATTAAAACTGATATCACTCTTACACGATCGAATGTGTTGTTGTTCATTGCAACATCTCATCCAGGTGTAAGTAACCTATAAGTTGTAATGTGTATAAGAATGTGTATGTTAGCGACAGAACTGTAAATAGATGAGTTTTATGAGACGTAGATCAAAAGAGAGTTTAACTGTAGTGTGAAATTAATGGTGTAAGATGTTTCAGCATCGTAGGATGTTTTGACTTGCCATCAGGTAATGACCGGAGCTCAGTGACTCAACCAGCTGGAATGAACAGCTGCGACTGTTCTTTATACTTGAGCTTTCTTTATACATGTTCCTTGTCTTAATTGTGCATGATTCATTGGTGTACTTGAACCCAAAGGAAAAAACCATCTTCAGTATTTTTCTTCAAAATAAATGTACTTGCTCCGCCTCTAAAATGGCTTTCCTTTTCAGATGACGCTAGCAAGTCAATCCCATCCTTTTAAGACTACCTGTCCTACAGAAACCACTTTTCCACATCAAGTCCCTCCCTACCTACTTTTTTCATGGAAGTAAAATGGTTCTAAAATGGATTCCTCATGCATTTCCACACTTACGGTTCACATCTTGTTGAGTTACGAGGATTGGACATTCTTCTAGTTCAGTTTGGTTGTAGACCCAACCAACATGACGTTCTTTTCTTGAAGAAACTCAACAGAGGATGTTGAATTTAGGATGTCTTTAAAAAACATCACTCTTTCCACAGATGAATTCCATTGGTTAGAATGGTCTGTATAATATCAAGGACCATTTGAGATGTACTTTGAGACCCAGAAGACTATTTCACACACATGCCTTGCACCATGATAATGTCTGTCAAAATGCTGGACTGTGTTTTTTCGTTGCGTTCAGACATCTCTTTCCACTGTGGTAATGTCGGTTTGCTTCAGCATCTGGTTCAGTATATTTCCTTATGGAACTTTTAACATAATGGAAGATTTTATGTTGTACCAGAGAGCTTAAGCACTCAGCAGTGGCATGTGTGTAGTCAGCGGTTTTGTGTTTCTTTCCTTTTAGCTGGGTACCTCAAAATCACCCTCGAGGCATTTAGATTAACAATTCCATTTTGGGTCATCCACTGTTAACAAACCTTGGTGTAAATTAAATAATGATTTAATCGGTGTAACCATTGTGTCCGAAAATTTACTTGGAGTCTGAGGATTGCAGCTTTACTGATTTCTCTTGTCAAGTTTTTAAACGATCCAGTATTGGCCTCTGAACAAGCCCAGAGACTCTGGTTGTCCTGTCTGGTGTTTTAATAACTGTTGACAGAGATCCGTGGGGAGTATAACATGTCGCTCCAGGATCAGACAATAGAGGTACAGAGTTCAAATAATGGTTGGGTTGTGTAACGGATACTAAATTAATGGCTTAGTTCAAGGAAGCCTTGAAGCCTTTGGTCAGACCTCTGTCACGTTTACCGAAAATAGTGGTGTCTTTTAAATAACTGTTAAATGTTTTAGGTTAACACGTTGACAGAAAATGCTTCATGAAGTAATTTACAATATTTATGGGAGGTGGGGGTTGAAAGTCTTGGCAAATGCTTTAATTATATGCTAGTTTTCCCAAACAGATTCGAAATCTTTCATGTAAAAAGTAAGCAAAAATATTTGTTTGTACAGAGGAAGATTTGTAAAAGCATCCAACCAACAACAACAAAAAGTTTTGCATAAGAGCCAATTTATAACTACATATTTGAACAAAATGAGTTTAATCTGTGCCAAAAGTGTGCAAGAAATAAACTGGAAAGAATACAGTCATTGTGACTAAATACAAATTACATAACTCATTGATTGACCTGAATCAATGTGTACGTGTAAAAATAAACATTTGCAAAAATGTAAATGTCTCGCTCTAAGAACATAACAGTGTTTAGTCTTCACAAGGCCGTAAGGAACATCACATTTCGAGATATTCTTTTAGAGAAAGTCTCAGTGTTTACCAGAGGAAACATCAAGTTAATGGTGTAACTGACAGCATTTCCCAACGGTGTAATGTGGGAATTGGGAAAAAATTCTGGAAAGTTCTGATGTCCAATGGGAAAGTCTGATGGGTTTGTCTAAGGGATTTGTGATGTCTTTGTTGGTTGATTGTGGGAACATGGTGTCAATTATCGTATGTTTTTAATTACCTAGTTGAAATGCAGACAAATGAGGAGTTAAATTTAAGAGCAGTTTTATTAGATGTCGTAATTACTTATTAAAACATACTGAGTATCTGTACATGTTTTAATATGTAATTAAGGGACGGGGTAAGTAAGGGTATAATTTCTAACTGTATTTAGTGGTTTCTGCAAAAGACAGAGAGATGGAAACATTTTTCTTCTTTTATTTTATTATTTACTGTCAGTATTAAATGGTTCTGTGTATTCAATCTTCTCTTCTGTGGTTTAGAGTCCTGAAGGCATGACTGTTGTCTTCAACTCAACTAATTATTAAAAAACACTTGGTGTATTAAAGGAATAGTTCACCTAAAATTTCTGTGGAATATTCTGGATTCTTTTTCAGTATAATTGAGTTAGATCTATTCAGTGCATCGGTTGATCTAATTTACGAAACTGATCTGAATGATCCATTAATGAATTAGGTTGATCCAGTTTTCAAGTTACTGCCTAAATGATTCAGTCACAGCAGTTAACAGCTCACTGCAGTGAAAAATTATCAATGAATAATGAATTTGGGGGTCTGTTTCTTACATAAAAGTATCATATTACTTCAGAAGACTTTTGAATGTACATGTATGCATTTAGCAGACGCTTTTATCCATGGCCACTTATGAAAGAGGAACAAAAGCAATTCGTCAAAGAGTATGTACCGATTTTGAGAGCTTTATGTTGCTTTTTGTTGATTTTGGAGACTAAAAGCCCTTGTCCTCGTTCACTTTGACTGTATTTGAATATTTCATTATGTAGTTGCCAGGACGTTCTTGAAAAATTCTCATTTTGTGTCACACGAAAGAAAGTCAAAACCCTTGACATGGAGGTTTTCATAAACCTCGTAACGTTTTTGAGTCATTTATTCCTGTAAGACATCAAAGCTCTGTGCGGACAGTCTCAGACTGTGACTTCAGTGTATTCTTGCCTTGTTATGGAGCAAATTCCACTTACAATTACGCAAATCTCTAATATGTAAATTTCTCCACATATTTTGTTCGTATGTGTTTCGTTATCGGCCGGTGTTTTGGAACCAGGTTGCTGTGGGTCAGATGGAATCTGTCGGGATTTTGATCCCTTTAACAAATAAGTGGTTTGTTTGGCAGGAGAAGTACCCAGACGTGGTCAGCCTTCCAGAGGGATGTCGATCCGAGCTCATGATTATAAAAAGTCCTCAACTTCCAGGGTAGGTTGCATCAGCTAACAAAGTGAAATGGAAACCGCGGTACGTAACTTCTGCTGTTTTCCATCTGTTGATGGCACATGAAACATATATTATGTCAAGTGACTGCAAGTTGCTGTATCTTTCTATGGTGGCCACAACTGATATATCCAGATTACATGCTTGAAATATAGAAAGAGTCAATGGCTGTATGTCTCTCAGGATCTCCATGACCATATTCTGGAAGATAGATGTGTCCATGGAAGGAGTGGTAAAGCCATCGCTTGAGCTCCTGCTGAAAATGCCAGACCAGGGTAAGATTAACTGGGTGATGAGTGAAAAATACATTATGTAAGGGATAATATTGCATCAGGGTTAACCAGCTTATCCTGCTTATTAGATAGGTTAAAAGTCTTCAAAGGCCATTTTTACTAGACTCATAAACTACCCATTTTTTGATTTGCATGATGCCATCAATTAGCTACTCTACCTTGCATTGGTGGAATAAAAAAAAACATGAAAATAGTCATGGGAACGGTTTAAATATCATGGAAGTCCTAAGAGGCCATGGAATAATTTTTTTCTTTTTTGTTTTCTCCTGATCTCTAACAGGTTATTATCTGAAAGTTACACAACTGAAGCACTAGGTGGCAGTAAATATAACTGATGGGGTATAACTTTGTCGAGATCACAAGAAAATTAAATCATGATCACAAGATAACTTTCGTTATGTTGATATCACAAGAAAATTCCGAAAGTTAAGTCATGATAATGAGAAAACAACTTTTGTTAATTTGAGATGAGAATATAAAAAAAAAAATTTGTGATCACGCTGAAAACTTTCGTTATGTCAAGATCATGAGAAAATTAAGTTGTGACGAGAAAACAAATTTCGTTATGTCAAGATCACGGGAAAATTAGGTTGTGACGAGAAAACAACTTTCGTTATGTCAAGATCATGAGAAAATTAAATTGTGACGAGGAAACAACTTTCGTTATGTCAAGATCATGAGAAAATTAAATTGTGACGAGGAAACAACTTTCGTTATGTCAAGATCATGAGAAAATTAAATTGTGACGAGGAAACAACTTTCGTTATGTCAAGATCATGAGAAAATTAAATTGTGACGAGGAAACAACTTTCGTTATGTCAAGATCATGAGAAAATTAAATTGTGACGAGGAAACAACTTTCGTTATGTCAAGATCATGAGAAAATTAAATTGTGACGAGGAAACAACTTTCGTTATGTCAAGATCATGAGAAAATTAAATTGTGACGAGGAAACAACTTTCGTTATGTCAAGATCATGAGAAAATTAAATTGTGACGAGGAAACAACTTTCGTTATGTCAAGATCATGAGAAAATTAAATTGTGACGAGGAAACAACTTTCGTTATGTCAAGATCATGAGAAAATTAAATTGTGACGAGGAAACAACTTTCGTTATGTCAAGATCATGAGAAAATTAAATTGTGACGAGGAAACAACTTTCGTTATGTCAAGATCATGAGAAAATTAAATTGTGACGAGGAAACAACTTTCGTTATGTCAAGATCATGAGAAAATTAAATTGTGACGAGGAAACAACTTTCGTTATGTCAAGATCATGAGAAAATTAAATTGTGACGAGGAAACAACTTTCGTTATGTCAAGATCATGAGAAAATTAAATTGTGACGAGGAAACAACTTTCGTTATGTCAAGATCATGAGAAAATTAAATTGTGACGAGGAAACAACTTTCGTTATGTCAAGATCATGAGAAAATTAAATTGTGACGAGGAAACAACTTTCGTTATGTCAAGATCATGAGAAAATTAAATTGTGACGAGGAAACAACTTTCGTTATGTCAAGATCATGAGAAAATTAAATTGTGACGAGGAAACAACTTTCGTTATGTCAAGATCATGAGAAAATTAAATTGTGACGAGGAAACAACTTTCGTTATGTCAAGATCATGAGAAAATTAAATTGTGACGAGGAAACAACTTTCGTTATGTCAAGATCATGAGAAAATTAAATTGTGACGAGGAAACAACTTTCGTTATGTCAAGATCATGAGAAAATTAAATTGTGACGAGGAAACAACTTTCGTTATGTCAAGATCATGAGAAAATTAAATTGTGACGAGGAAACAACTTTCGTTATGTCAAGATCATGAGAAAATTAAATTGTGACGAGGAAACAACTTTCGTTATGTCAAGATCATGAGAAAATTAAATTGTGACGAGGAAACAACTTTCGTTATGTCAAGATCATGAGAAAATTAAATTGTGACGAGGAAACAACTTTCGTTATGTCAAGATCATGAGAAAATTAAATTGTGACGAGGAAACAACTTTCGTTATGTCAAGATCATGAGAAAATTAAATTGTGACGAGGAAACAACTTTCGTTATGTCAAGATCATGAGAAAATTAAATTGTGACGAGGAAACAACTTTCGTTATGTCAAGATCATGAGAAAATTAAATTGTGACGAGGAAACAACTTTCGTTATGTCAAGATCATGAGAAAATTAAATTGTGACGAGGAAACAACTTTCGTTATGTCAAGATCATGAGAAAATTAAATTGTGACGAGGAAACAACTTTCGTTATGTCAAGATCATGAGAAAATTAAATTGTGACGAGGAAACAACTTTCGTTATGTCAAGATCATGAGAAAATTAAATTGTGACGAGGAAACAACTTTCGTTATGTCAAGATCATGAGAAAATTAAATTGTGACGAGGAAACAACTTTCGTTATGTCAAGATCATGAGAAAATTAAATTGTGACGAGGAAACAACTTTCGTTATGTCAAGATCATGAGAAAATTAAATTGTGACGAGGAAACAACTTTCGTTATGTCAAGATCATGAGAAAATTAAATTGTGACGAGGAAACAACTTTCGTTATGTCAAGATCATGAGAAAATTAAATTGTGACGAGGAAACAACTTTCGTTATGTCAAGATCATGAGAAAATTAAATTGTGACGAGGAAACAACTTTCGTTATGTCAAGATCATGAGAAAATTAAATTGTGACGAGGAAACAACTTTCGTTATGTCAAGATCATGAGAAAATTAAATTGTGACGAGGAAACAACTTTCGTTATGTCAAGATCATGAGAAAATTAAATTGTGACGAGGAAACAACTTTCGTTATGTCAAGATCATGAGAAAATTAAATTGTGACGAGGAAACAACTTTCGTTATGTCAAGATCATGAGAAAATTAAATTGTGACGAGGAAACAACTTTCGTTATGTCAAGATCATGAGAAAATTAAATTGTGACGAGGAAACAACTTTCGTTATGTCAAGATCATGAGAAAATTAAATTGTGACGAGGAAACAACTTTCGTTATGTCAAGATCATGAGAAAATTAAATTGTGACGAGGAAACAACTTTCGTTATGTCAAGATCATGAGAAAATTAAATTGTGACGAGGAAACAACTTTCGTTATGTCAAGATCATGAGAAAATTAAATTGTGACGAGGAAACAACTTTCGTTATGTCAAGATCATGAGAAAATTAAATTGTGACGAGGAAACAACTTTCGTTATGTCAAGATCATGAGAAAATTAAATTGTGACGAGGAAACAACTTTCGTTATGTCAAGATCATGAGAAAATTAAATTGTGACGAGGAAACAACTTTCGTTATGTCAAGATCATGAGAAAATTAAATTGTGACGAGGAAACAACTTTCGTTATGTCAAGATCATGAGAAAATTAAATTGTGACGAGGAAACAACTTTCGTTATGTCAAGATCATGAGAAAATTAAATTGTGACGAGGAAACAACTTTCGTTATGTCAAGATCATGAGAAAATTAAATTGTGACGAGGAAACAACTTTCGTTATGTCAAGATCATGAGAAAATTAAATTGTGACGAGGAAACAACTTTCGTTATGTCAAGATCATGAGAAAATTAAATTGTGACGAGGAAACAACTTTCGTTATGTCAAGATCATGAGAAAATTAAATTGTGACGAGGAAACAACTTTCGTTATGTCAAGATCATGAGAAAATTAAATTGTGACGAGGAAACAACTTTCGTTATGTCAAGATCATGAGAAAATTAAATTGTGACGAGGAAACAACTTTCGTTATGTCAAGATCATGAGAAAATTAAATTGTGACGAGGAAACAACTTTCGTTATGTCAAGATCATGAGAAAATTAAATTGTGACGAGGAAACAACTTTCGTTATGTCAAGATCATGAGAAAATTAAATTGTGACGAGGAAACAACTTTCGTTATGTCAAGATCATGAGAAAATTAAATTGTGACGAGGAAACAACTTTCGTTATGTCAAGATCATGAGAAAATTAAATTGTGACGAGGAAACAACTTTCGTTATGTCAAGATCATGAGAAAATTAAATTGTGACGAGGAAACAACTTTCGTTATGTCAAGATCATGAGAAAATTAAATTGTGACGAGGAAACAACTTTCGTTATGTCAAGATCATGAGAAAATTAAATTGTGACGAGGAAACAACTTTCGTTATGTCAAGATCATGAGAAAATTAAGTTGTGACGAGAAAAGAACTTTCGTTATGTCAAGATCATGGGAAAATTAAGTTGTGACGAGAAAACAACTTTCGTTATGTCAAGATCATGAGAAAATTAAATTGTGACGAGAAAACAACTTTCGTTAAGTCAAGATCACGAGAAAATTAAGTTGTGACGAGAAAACAACTTTCGTTATGTCAAGATCATGAGAAAATTAGGTTGTGATTGAGAAAACTTTTATGTCAACACGTTATGTGATCACAAGAAAAAAGCTATTATGTCGAGATGAGAAAACTTTAAAAAAAAATTGTGATTACGAGAAAACTTTCGTTGAGATCACTAGAAAATTAAGTCATAATCATGAAAACAGCTATTATGTCAATCACAAGAAAATTAAGTCATGATCACGAGAAAACAAGAATGAAAAATAATCCATGGCCTCATAAGACTTCCGTAAAATATAAAATTTTGTGGTTGTAATACAAAATTTACCAATCAGAATCAAGTATTTTATTATTTTACACTTGTATAATTCATAATAGTGACTTAGAATGTGGTACAATGATCTAAAATGTTTTATTTTGTTTTCAGCTCGGGAGTTTGACACCAAAAAAGTGATGGAAAATGGCTCGGATTATTTTCAGAGCCTCCTGCGGGTTCTTGCGGTGGAAGCATCTATCGAGGGCTTGATAAGAACTGTGTTTGTGAGAACTCAAAAATTAAGCCAAAGTTCACGCTGTGGGAGCTTCATATCTAATCGTTTATTCGATATAAACACCTGTACAATCACCCGTTAGGAACTACATATTGATGCCACCTGTACGTTTCTATCATTTTTACGTATGATATGCCCACACTGTATGGAAATATACATCATTAGACAAGAGCTAGAAAAATAAATAATTTTAAATACAAAATGTCTGACAGCAAAATCCACTTTGTATTTTCAAATAGTTACATTTTAACATTAGATTCAATCACAGAAATTGTGATCTTCCTTTCTTTTCTTGCTTAATAACAGAACTAATGTCCATTCCTACCTACATAGTGATTATAGGTCTTTATTTCATTAGAATAACACAATGTCACCACCTCAGACTCATAATATCTCTGGTTCAAAAGGGGAAAGATGTTGTTAAAACGAAGGCAAATACAGCAATGTCTGTTGTGGAGAAACTGCACTTTTCAATCAGTTACTTCATAACACATCAAAACATGACAGTCAAACAAACGCCATCAGTTCGACAACGAAAGAGTTTTCGCTCACAGGTAAGGCGTATTAATACTTCTCTTGACACCAGTTCACATTAAGACAAAGGGGAGTGTGAACACAGTTTGGCAATGTTGAATGTTCATCCATGTAAAATGCAAACACTGTTCGCCTGATGGGAACTGCATTGACGACTTTGAGTTAAGCAAGCCGAAGCAGTTTGCATCACGCTAAAAGAGGTAAACAGAAGCATGAGCATCACTCACGCCACAGTACATTGTAACAGTTATATTCCCCATAACAGAGAAAAGCGACCATGAGGTGCCATCTTTAGTGTTAGTTACACCGTAAAATCTGCGCAAACCGTCAACTGTGGTTATTTTTACGATCAAAGATGCCAAACTCACAACTCATGTAACATTAAATCAACACTACCATTTCTGTGGCCTATACTGCTTCTCTGAAAGAAAAAAAAAAAAACTGTTGGAAAAACTGCTGGATCATCCTTTTTATTGTGCTAAAAAAAACTGGCGTGCTGTCCATCTTTGGTTGACTTATGAAATATGTCTGGCTCTGCAACCAATTACGGCCATTAAAACTAAAGCCAAACGTAACAGTAGTAGCGTTCAAGCTGCTGGGGATGGATTCCTCTGGTTGTTTTCTGCTCCGAGATTTCAAAACAGATGACAACTAAGCATATCAGTGTCAAACTCAGAGACAAAGCCATCGATGATGGACAGACACAGACGATTTTTTCATTTTACAGTTTTTCTAGGAAAAACGGTGGTGTTTTATTTTTGAGATGATGGACTAGCTTTAAAGTAGTAGTTCAACCAAAAATTTACACACCATCATGTCTGTACTAATGTTTTCCAAATGTTTTTCCAAACTTTTGAAGAATCGTTACGTAACTTTTGCCATACAACAACCGCTGTGACCAAAGGCTGTAAAGCTCCAAATAAAGCACCATAAGACTTGTGCACTGCATTTCATGTCTTCTAAAGTCAAACAAATTTCAGTCGTTATTTTTAGTCGTTCTTTCACAATACCTAGTCAGAATGAACTGACGAGCTGCGTAACGATTCTATCAAACGGGTTTGCGATGACATGAGGGTTAGTAAACAATGGACTTTTTATTTTTTATTGTGAACTACTCTTTAATAAGACACTTCGATTTCTTTGTACAGCGGTTATGCCAGCCGAGCGTACGTTACAAAAATACAATTTCAATAGCGAGTAATATCATTAGGCTTATCTTCTAATTTATCAAATCTATCTTACGGGTAGTGACGGTGTTATCGCGACCTCATTCGCTAGCATGCAACAGGTCTGTGCTTGTCAGTATAACTCCCACTACTGTAGCTCGCCGAGGGTCAGAGGTTTGAGGAGCTCTAGGGATGAAGCCGCGCTAAAAACTCAAGTACTTGTCTGTTTTTGAATTCCAAACTGCCTGTACAGCGACTGCAGACACGGCCAAGCTGATGCACGGTAAAACGTTCATTAGGGAAAATCGCTGTAAGCCACTTTTGGCACTTGGAAAACACAGTAGCGCCGCTGCGTGCGAGAAACACCCAACAGCACTGCACAAAAACACACACACACACACACACACACACACACACACACACACACACACACCCTCCATGTCCTCCCTTTTTACAGCCAATGACTGACTCGTTCAGGTATTCTGTGCTTTAGGAGACCAGCCCCAATGAGAACATCACCCTCAAAAAGAAAAACATCAGGTCGCTCTGGCAACAACTGCGAACGCCAAGTTCACAGGAGGGCAAACAACTAGACAGACTAGCAAACAGAAAGAACAAAATTATATCACTATTTCAGCTTCACTTCTAGGCATTTCCCAAGCAGCACTTGTAGAGGTGTCTCATACAGCATGGAAGAGCAGCGTGCATTCCTGCCTTTCCTTATATAGGCTGGAGGGGGGCGGAGCTTGCGTGCTCCGCAGGTAGTAGTTGACGATTTTTGTGTCCAACTTGTTCTGGTGAGGGATGCCTTCATACGGTTTGGGGTCCAGATCCAGGATGGAGACTGAATATGTGAAACGAGGCTTCTCCAAATTCAACTGGTGTCTGGAAACAAAGCGAACGAAAAGTAAAATGATGGCAAATGTCAAGGAAGATAATTCAACCAGTGATTTTAAAGGGCGAAAACTAACTTACTCCTCATCTTCCTCACAAGGTGCAAACGTGATCATGACTGAGCAGTCTTTGGCAGTCATTGCGACTCTATACTGATGAACCTGGAAAGTAACATCTGAGAGTTAATCTTAATCTTTAACTTTTTTTTTTTTGGAAAAAGATTCTTAATTGCCACCGAAATACATTCAAATTTAAACTTCTCAGCATCACGTTCACGGTCTTACCTTCCCAACAGCATATTCTACAGAGCCATCATCTTCTGAAGGACAGTTTTTCACCGTGTCCATGAAAGTCTCATTATAAGGCCCATCTATCTGCAGTCGGTTTCTGAAGATACAAAAAGTGTTGATTGGATGTTAAAGTGCCTTTAGGCAAGTTTATTCATAAAGATGATGTGGCTTTGCATGGAAATCACTTACGACTATGCTGCACAGGACCACCATGTGGCCGCAGTGCCTCATGACTTGACTTGAACTACTTATATTCACAAATGTGTCTTTTGCACCACCTAGTGTCTGTTCAGTCTTTCAGGGAAAGTAACAAGTCTTACAATTATAGAATGAAGTATATAATTGGTTAGGATTCATCAACTGTTCTGAATTTTTATACAATGCTTTCAGTACATGTGAACACTGCATAGATCTGAAGTATTTGCCCAATATAAACTTTACTCAGCAGGAACAAAACGTTCTTGCACTGGAGTATTGATCTGATAGATTAGTAACGTAGCACTCAATACACCCGATTAAAAATTCACCTTTCTCTCGGGAACTCTTCTAGATACTGCTCCACGCGTTTGTACAGAGGGTAGATTCCTTCAATATCCAGGTTATCCAGCATCTGGACTTGGAGGATTTTTGCGAGGACACTGTCTTTAGGGAGGCCATGGTTACCTGTGAACACATGGAAATGAGCTCAACGTGTTCTACTGGTCTTGCGTAACAGATTTATGACTACCGGAATTTCTATGCCGCAATAATCTGACCTTTTATACACCTCTTAACGTGTCATTTGAAATGCAGTGTATTTTCTTAAACTGTGTCAAGCACTTTTGCTCCAGTTCACTCCTACGCATATATCGTGATTCGTGACTCATCAGTGAAGTGATTTCCATTGCACTTGTTTAGCAATATTTTGAAGGACATAAAACCATGTTTTCCCACTGACGGCCATCCAAAGTCACTGGTAAAGTCCTCACCGTTGCGGAGCAGGTCTCTTGGGAAGGGACTGGCTTCACAGTGCGGCCTGCTCTCAGACAGGTGCACCTTCCTGGGCTCTCCCGAGCGATTCGAGTCCCCGCCGCTGAGCAGAGCGGAGCAGATCACCTGAATGAACTCGTTCAGGACAGCTTTGCCAGGCTGGTGGCCATTATAGAGGCTGTTACTATGAGGGAAATAAGGCCGAAGGTGCTGAATTAGATCGTTCAATTCGGGTTGCTGCTTGGCATCGTCCTTACAGCTAAATATCAACTCTCCGCCCTGAAAAAAAAAGATGCGAGAAACAACAAATTAATGCTACTTTTCTATTTATCAACCATTTCTAATGGATTAAACCAATATATATGTAGTAGCTAGAGTTTGAATATTTGATTTTCTTTTTCCCCAGCTGGTTTGCTGGTCTTTGGTGGTTTAAATGATGCTATTTTAAAGATCATTATTTTGTGTATTTGGTATAACAGAATATGTTGACATGCTTTAATGTTCAAAACACACATTCTTTTTCAAATACTGTACATTATTGTAGGTCCTCTATGCCCCGCCTCTCTTAAACACGTAATTTTCAACAAAGCCCCCCCCCTCCTTTGACAAGCGCAGTCTGCTCTGATTGGCCAGCTGACCCAGTGCATTGTGATTGGCCGAACACCACAAGCACGCGTCAGAAATGTAACGCCCCTTACCATAATCGCGAGCGTCAGCTTTCAAAGTAAATATCAAGACAGTTAATAATGTCGTTAGTTTTACCATCAGTTCAAGCCCAAAAGTGCAACAGAGTCGCGTGACAGACACAGTGATGATTCAGTACACAAGCCGCGGTTAAGACAGCTGACGTGCTATGATTTCTGACAGGCAGTTCACTCTCCTGTGATGTGACGTTTCAGAAAGGCGGGGCATAGAGGAGAAACAATAATGTACAGTATGTGGAAAATAATGTGTTTTTTGAACCATAAACCGCATAAACACATTTCATTACACCAAATACACAAAATAATGTTCTTTTTAGCAGCATCATATGACCCTTTTAATACTATGATAGTAGTACTTCCAAGTTAAAGAAATGTTCTAGGATAAATAAAAATGTAAAGCCCATTCGCACCAAGGATGATAAGTATAACGATAAATGTTTTAATAATTGTTCTAATTCTAGAATAGGGAAGCGATAGCGTTTATTATTGGAATCACTTTCAGAACTATTTTTTCCAACGAATGAATGATAAAAACACTGACAGCCAATCAGAATCCACTCAACTTTAAAAAAATCAAACATACAAGGCAGTAGATGTCAAAACTGCAAAATGTTATCGTCCACTGGTGGACGCTAATATAGTTATCGTTCTTGGTGTGAATGAATTAAAACAGAAGACCAACTGCGAATCAGTATGCATGGCATCATCACTCAGTTACATTTCGAATGCTGAACATTCTATCAACGGAAGTCGAGGGAGGATTTTCAAACTTTCATCTGAAGTGCAAAGTTCCAAAAATCGAGATTTGTTTAGAGACGTTAAACGACTCGGGACTGAATTAATTACAGAAATTCATATTTACCTTAAAGATTTTCAAGTTGTTTTGTGGTTCCTCTAACAGATTCTTCAATGCAACATACATTCGCTGTTTGCTCCTGGAATACAAGACATTGAATAAGATTTAGGTGTGTAAAATTAGTTCATTTTGGTATTAAACTCTATGCATCGCATTTTGATTTCGACATTATTCGAGATTATCTGGATCACCACATCTGAATCTTGTTTTTTAGCACTTCTGTGACTCAAGCAGCAGTACAAAACCTTCATGCATTATAGATTGTAGGGCTGGTCTCACAGTGGAAAGGTGAGTCACAACTTTTGCGAAAATGTTGATCATGCTCCTTTTTCCAAGTGGAAAATTCTTGGCTTTAACACAGGCCAGTGACGCATCCAGCTTGGTGAATGTCTTTGCCACAGTCAGTTAGGTTTGTTAACAATACTGGCTAAAGGTCATACCATCAGCGAAAGATATAAATCCAGCTCTGTTTTCCTGCATTGAGTGACTGAAGCGGTAACTCACCCTGAGAAGAGATCCAGAGGGCAATATCTGCTCAATCGCTTCCACTTCCCATTGGCTAACTGTAAAGAACAAAACGTGTCGCTTCATGATGAAACTTTGGGATTGAATCTGATTCTTGTATTTTCAGCAACATAAGCTCATCTTCTGTAGCCGAGCCTCACAAAGAATTGATTATATGATAACGTAGAGTACAAACAGATGGCAGGATGTTTACACTACACTGCACCATCCTCTTTTTTGTGTTAAAGCAGAAGTTAGCTTTTAATAAATCTGGTTTAAAAGTTTGGCAACGACTAGATTTTCAATTGGTACTTGCCTTGTAATGCTGATGCATGCAGAATCTGCAAACTTTGCACTTGCATTCCTTGGTTATGTGCCTTGAAAAGGGTAGAAATCCACATTTTGGCTAGGGGGGGAAAAGGAAAAAATATGTAATTGTATCTTTGTATCTTGCGTTACACAATGAAGTGTTGTGAATAAGCTTTATATAAAGAAGTTTAGTTGTTTTTATGTAGACAAACAAGCCTTTCAGATCAGATTCACACCACCTCCCTCTGTTTGTTTGACTGACCATGTGATTAAATTCCACACAAATAGATTCAACGAGTCATTCAGCTACTGTGGTCTACTTCCCCAAGAACAGACATTCATACTAACCCCTAAAAAACAGTTCTGTGTTATGAGACTCAGATCTTGCAGTTTAACAACTGTCACTAATCCAACCCAAGAGCGTTTACTCCCTAACGCCATGAAGATACAGTAAAACGTATTAACAACTGTCAGCAAGTTCAATGACCAGACATGTGACACCAGAGTCAACGCATTCAAGGCGAGGTTCTTGGCACACTTGCATAGTTTCGAAAGTCAATGTTTTGGAAACGTGGGTATAACAATTCTGTCACTGCCATAATTTTGAGAAAAACTATGTAAATTAAAAAAAAAAACCGCTGTTTACGTGTAAATTACACGTAAACAGCGTATGCTATTCTGTGTCAGCTGCGTCACGCGGTTATTTGAACGAAAACAACGTATCCGTGCGACGCAGCTGACACAGAATAGCATACGCTGTTTACGTTCAGCGGGTATATTCTCCAAAATGGCGCTAGGGCGACACGGAGGAGACGAATTGTTGAATAAAGTCGTTATTTTTGTTTTCTTTGCGTACAAAAAGTATGCTCGTAGCTTCGTAAAATTACGTTTGAACCACTGATGTCACATGGACTATTTTACCGATCTCCTTGCTACGTTTCTGGACCTTGATCGTGGTAATTACATTGCCGTCTATGGGAGGTCAGAAAGCTCTCACATTCCATCAAAAATATCTTAATTTTTGTTCCGAAGATGAACGGAGGTCTTACGGGTTTGAAACGACATGAGGGCGAGTAATTAACGATAGAATTTTCATTCAACTAACCCTTTAAAATGTCTTAATGATCCATTTCTTACAAACACACAGCTTTTCACTTAACAAGATGTTAACTGATGGACTGGAGATTACTTGTGGATTATTGTGATGTTTTTATCAGCTGTTTGGACTCCCATTCTGATGGCACCCATTCACTGCAGAGGATACATTGCTGAGCAAGTGATGTAATGCTAAATTTCTTTCTCTAAAAGTCTTTTCTGATAAAGAAAAACTCTTCTACATCTTGAATGGCCTGAGGGTGAATATGTTTTCAGCATATTTTCAGTTTTTGATGAACTATTCCTTTAAACCAGACATACATCTAAACACAACATATGGTTGAGCTCAATTTTTGCATTTAAATGAGTGGTAAATGGTAAATTATGCCAGATTGTGGTAGTTTGCACAACCTTGCGCTCAAAACCAATGATTAAATGGTAAACATGGCAACTGCATGTGCAAATTCCCCCACCAACACGATCACAACAGAAGTGACGTGTTGAGACCATGTCAAACCGAACATGGAGTTCACCTTAATCTCAACGCAGATTGGAGGACTGTGGTCTCTGAGGTGGTGGAGGGGAAGTTGGGTCAGGTTGGGAAGGCATAAACCACACCCGCTGAATGTGTCCATGACCTTATCACAGCGCAGTTCTGCGTGAAGGAAAGATCACAACACCGTCACGCAACATCAAATCCGGTCTACAAAAGTGACTGCATCTCACATAAACATGTTTAGATGAACAACCGACTGCATTTTTTTGGGGATGAATCTCTGGAAAAAATAATTGATTTTTGCATAACGAAAATTAAGCCCATCTAGGACATTTTTCCTATAAATTGTCATTACCATAATGGACAAGTACATTTTACTTTTGAGGTTTTTAGTAATATCTATTCATCTCAATGTTGAAATTACTGTAATACAAGGATTTTGCAATCAAAATACAACAAATACTATAATAACACTGTTGGTTTTTGGGGGGCATTACAATGTCACTGCAAAAAAACTTAATTGAAGCAAAAAAATTATCATTCGTACCAGGTCGTTCTTGTTGGACCTTTAGCGACAGCTGTCTCACAAAGTCCAGTGGTAGTTTAACAACCTCCTGTGAACATTCAAGACATTATTTTCATCTCATTCTCTGGGTCACGGCTTGTGTTAAAGCAATACAATGTAATATTGTACATAAACGTCTTAAACTGACTTACTCCACTGTGAACGTATTTCTCCCCCAGTAAAGGCTTCATGACATATTTACTATAATCCACGATGTTGGGGATGTGTCGAAAAGCTTGTTCTGCGGTCTGGCAGGAAAGAGGTAGGAAAATGAGCTGACACTACGCTGTATGTCAATGCAAACAGACCAAGACCAAACAATTGAAGCATATTTGCATTTACACTGTTGCAGATACTCTTCATACCAAGAGACACAAATAACTCACAATACAGTGCAAGAAAACACACACATAAATATTATGTTTAACCATAAACATTGTGGAAATTGTTGACAAAACTATGCTAAAATTGAAAGTGACTATTTACATCAACAGAACTTGATAGAACAATCATTTGTGCATCAATACTTGAGTTACATTGATAGAAATATGGCAAATCATACAATGGTGAGTCAAACACAATCCATTTTTCCAAGTATTGCAAATATTTATCCATCTGTAGACTTAATGAATGTCTTTCTCTCCATGTTTTGAATATTGGTCACAATATGCATCCAATAAATCTTTGTCGGAGGTTTAGCCTGTAGCCATTTTCGTGTTATAGTTCTCTAGCTGGCTTCTAAGGCTACATTTACACGACAACGATGTAGCCAAAACCGGAAAATGTTTTTCCCTTGCAATTTTAAAATGTTTCATGTATACACGACAACGTTTTCAAAATGATTCAAGTTTACACATATCCACGAAAACCAAGTAGATATAACTGCAGACCGGAGATCTCCAAAATGGGGCGTGAACTCCAAAAGTGGGCAGAACCTCCAAAATGGGGCGGGGTCTCCTCGCGCAAAGACTTTCACCATTGGCTCTGGCTCCAGCCAATTGTTATTGACTTACATTTCAAAATAAAACTTTATAAATTAAACACTGTTTCTAGTTCATCTAAAATAAAATATGCTATATAAGTCAATATTCTCCGTGAGAGCAGAGCCCAAAGCTCGTGGCCAGTGGTGTTCGGACTGGAGTTTGAACATCTGCTTAATGATATAAACGGGAATCACCCACGGGCTCTCACGCGAGCCGTCCCAGCACAGTGCAGTGCTGGGGAAAGATTTCTATCGCTTTGTTCCAAGCAACGGGGGCGTCCCGGGGCTCGAAATTCGCAGGGTAGCAGTGGGTAGTGATGCTGGGTGTAACTAAAAAGGTGCCATTGTCCAGTGAGGTCCGGTTGGGGAGTTACGGTACGATCTCATATCGCATAATCCTATTAACTGTTTATCTCCTGAACTGCATATTTCTTTACCAAGCTATTTAGCGCCAATCCCGCCGTGCAGTCAATTTCACTGGTTAAGGTTAGGGTCAGGTGTGGGGTAGGTTTAGGGGTTAGCATTTTTGTAGCATAGTGTAGGAAATCAACACTTTAATTGACACAACCAATAAAATCTTTAGAATCAGCTGTGGGGTGGAGTTTGCACTGAAGTGGATTGGGGGGAAAAAATTGCGCATGCGTGTCATGTGCCTGTCTGTCAATGGGAGGAAGCCACGCCCTATTTTGGAGCTCCCACCCCGTTTTGGAGTTCCCGCCCCCATTTGGAGATCTCCAGGCTGCAGTTATACCCTTCTCATGAAAACGGCCAAAAACGCTGTATTACATATGACATGCCAGTAGTTGGCGCTGTGAAGTGAAGATTATATGACGTATATGCGTCTCTGCAGTTGGTAGTAATATTGGTGAGGTAAATCCACACTTCAGTCCCCAAAACGCCGTTGTCGTGTAAACGAACAGGCAAAACGCATAAAAAGTTAACCATTTTTGGCTGAAAACATTGTCGTGTAAACGGCCCCTAATAGTATGGTATCTTTCATAGTGTAAGAAAAGGTAACACAGTGCAAAAGGTAATATAGTGCATATCGGAGAAATTTGGGAAGTAATAATGTTCAGTGGTGTCGATTTGGGGAAGTTTTACCTGTCGTGTATGTGCAGAGTCTTCGGAGGGAAACTTCAGCAGACGAAGAACTTTACAGTGCTGTAATAGGAAGTGATGCGTTTAAAAACAGAAATCACACGAGTCATTTCACACAGACTTTGAAAGCTGTATGTATCCTTGTCTTATTTTAGTTCAAAAGGGAATTCTTTGAAATGGGTTTGCCTGTGTGTTCAACAAATATCCACTCAGCTGTAAACTGAATACACATTACGTTTTTCCCAGAATGCTCTTAAGACATAAAAAGGTCCACAAATGTAAAGGTGACATAATCATGTGTCTGGCGGTTTGTTTTATGAACTGATGCAACTGATGGCCGCTTAAACGCTAATGCAATTTCTAAACGCTTACAAAACCTACTTCTGCCTCACAAAATGTTAAACAAAAAAGGATGAAGCTCATAAGTAAATGACTCATAATTCACATCAAATGTATCAAGAAAATAAATTATTGTACACATTTTTAGAACAATCAAGTGCAATTTCTTTAAAATAAAAAAAATAAAAAAAATTAATTCTCATCCAAGATTGTTTTATTTTTAAATCAATTCTTAATATTTATCTTTCATTTTAGTAACTTTGTGTTTTTGTCATTTTTAGTAGTTTTTGTAAAATGTCTATATAGTTTCTATTAATTTTGACTCCAGTTTTAGTTATTTTAGCACTTACATTTTAATTAAAAGAACATTAGAAATGTTAGCTAGCAACAAGCTGAAATAAGCTTAAAATAAACTTAAGTTTCCATATATTATTATTTTTTTAGTTTAAGTTTATTTCAAATAGCAAAAAAGTTTTTTTATTGTTTTAATTAACTATAATAATAACCCAACTATAATACAACAATGAAAACCATCCTGTCCAAACAATTATTTTTGTAATAATAAAACTTATTAATTAAAAATTGTTAAATACAATTAGACATTAGAAAATATTACTTATTGCAATTAAAAAATTGCAAGAATTTCTTGTAGTATTTTGTGAAATTCACCCCATTCATATGTCAGTGTGCATCTGAAATGCCTTTACAAATGGTTTTATAAGATACCTAACTCATTCAGACTGATTTGATCAAGACGATGTGGTCCAGCTCGTACTCTAAGAATGTAAAACCAGACCAGGCAACAAGACAAAAATCCACACAAGAGTGTGGGAGCGTGAAAGAATGTCAGTAAACAGCAAACAGAGACGGACAAGCCCTTGCAGGACTCTAAAACTGGTTGGAAAACTGCATCAAAGCTTCACCCATTTTCCCCAAACCCAGTTTTGACACGATTACATCAACATATTGGCCAGTGTTGTCTCAGGCAGCTTCCTGTGATTGGACGCACAATTCCGTGTTGTAGTCTGTAATATAAATCCAGCGTGTTTATGACTCCAAACGTTTTTCCGGCAGCTTGTTCTGAGTTTATTTATCGTGTGATGGTACAGATGATCCCAAATGAACTGGAAAATCAGACAAAGGTTAATCTGTTTGCGTATCCTTGGTCTTAACAAAACAGGACCTTGATATTGCCATCCTAGTGACAAAAGGAGTCAACTGCATGATACAACGAACTGATAAATGAATCATTTACATATAGTTTCCATTACTTAGAATAGCTAAGACATAAATTATGACTCAGATCTTATATGCAATAGATTTCATTTAGAATTTCTCTCCTTTGTCGAAATATAGGAGCGTTTCAGACAAGAGTGCTTAGACAAAGTAGTTCTAGCAAGTAATACCTTAAAACAATATTACATTGTTAAAAATTCATAGGCCAAAATCTTTTTAGTCTCTAATTGTACTTTTTCCCAAAGAAAGTGATAAACATCTATATTCCCATCCATCATAGTGGTCTAAAAACGGTCTAAACCCGCATTATCTTTCACCCAATGAAGGGGAAGCTGTTAAAGGTTTCCAATCTGAACTTTGAAGCCCAGAGGGGGAAGATGTTAAGTGTACATAATCTTATCTCCAATAGAAACCCAATTTTAGATGCTCAGAACCATCCAGAAACTTAAACATCTCCACTGACCATTCATTCAAATGGCTCTCAGCGTTACTTATCCTATATATGCCACTGAAATAGTTTAATAAACTTTCGAGCTCATAAAGTGGGTGTGGCATGAGTAACACACATGTTGTACATTGACTTCATCAATGAATCCTGGTTTAGCCTGCTAGGTGGCTATTAGCTTTAAAGCCCTGACAACACCCTTTTAAGACAAGGAAGAGGTTTATCTCCGTCTACTGATGGTATAAAGCGACCAAACTTTGTGTTTAGGTCCTTTCCAAGTAGTTTGATTTGATTTCCTGTTGACTGACTCCGATTTGATTGAGTCGATATGAATCTTGGCTAAGCTAAAAGCTAGTAACTATTGAACACTAACCTGCAAATGAGACACGACCAGGCTCTTGTTGCCCTCCCCGTGATATTTCCAGTCGTTTTCGTCCATTTTATCCAGTTCCATAACCCAGAAGAACCGTAAGCTGATGGGGGTTTTGGCGCAGATTTGATACTCCGGGCGAGAGGATCGGGGTCAGGCGCAAAACTTCTGGAGGATCCGCGTCTGACACACCGACGGGTGTAGCGCCAATTCCGCTTTCCCGTGAACACGCCCCCTCTGCGTTCTCATTGGCCAGGCGCAGCGATTGCGGTTTCTCATTGGCCAGATTTCTTTGTCATTGTTAAATTCGTCCGCTGATTGGATGTTGAAAGTGACAATCAAATGGTCGTCCTCTACTGAAGGCATCTATAAGATGATATCATGAACGCATGATTGCTGTTTTCCTTCCCTTTTCTGTCCGCTTGCACGTGATTGCTCAGAGAAAAAGATTTATAAGTATAATTGTATTAATCCAAAAATACAATTATATATGTAAATGTACATTTATTTTTACCTGAATACTTTTCAAAATGTATACTTTATGGAAAATTATAGACTATATAAAATTATGTCATGGACACATGATTGCTGGTTTTCTTTCCTTTTATTTTCGCTTGCACATGATTTGCTCAGAAAAACTTTCTTTTTGGATTCATAAGTTATAAATAATTAATGCAGATCAATAAATATTCATTTTTTACCTGAATACATTTTAAATTGTGTACCTTGTGCGTATTAGTATAATTATTGTATATAATTTGTATTTAAAGAACTGAAAAAATATTTTTTTATAGGTTGGGATTGTAGGGGTTTTCTGTACTGGCAAACAATTGGAAAATGCTTAAATTAGGTAAAAATCCAAAACTAAAGCAACAATATGTGAGAGACATATTTAGAGCCAGAAGTTTGTTGTATTTGGTCTAGTAAGACAATAAAACCTTTTTAAATAATTAAGTGACTACTAAAGTAATACATTTATGACTATGCATGATTTCAAATGTTTATGTAAATGTAAGGCTAAGAAAATGAAATGAAAAGGCAAAATTAAAAACATCTCATTTAAGATCATCCATAAAAAGTATTGCCAGGCAAAAAGTAAGTTCTAATTTTGATGCATTTTATTTTGTGATTCACATCCAGAAATTTCATTGTTCTGGACTTTTTTTTTCATTCAGTTAAGAACATGTGATTTATAGATGTAATGTTTGAGGTCTATTTCATTGTAATTAATATTCATTTATTACCTTTAATAATAATAATAATATACCTTTATTTGACCCTCTAACTCTTAACACTTTCTATTCTATTTTAATTCTACTTTATATTT
>NW_015549596.1:0-187 GCF_001515605.1 Sinocyclocheilus anshuiensis | reverse complement strand
GAGTCCTTAACCATCTTCAAGAAACGACTAAAAACACATCTGTTCCACCTTTATTTGACCCACTTTCTATTCTATTTTAATTCTACTTTATATTTTTTTTTAAATTTTTTTTTTTTATTCTTTATTAAAAAAAACAACAACAAAAAAACAAAAACTAGCGTTCTATTTTTTCTATTCTATCTACTTG
>NW_015549595.1:185120-185975 GCF_001515605.1 Sinocyclocheilus anshuiensis | reverse complement strand
AACAGAGAAAGGAAAGGGAAGAATATTTACAGATGGATTGTTATAAACATAGCATTATGAAAACAAAAAACAAACCAAGATAGAACAAACTTTGAGGAAGTGTTAGAAGAAATAGAAGAGAAAATTAAAGAATCAGGAAAAAAGATACAAGAGGTAAATAGATTGGAAAGAGGCAGAAGTAAGTTGTTTGAAAGTACAGAGGAGGTGAATGAATGAGAGGAGTTATTTGATAGCGGAAAATGGGAACAGGGCAGAGAAAAGGGGGCACTCAGACCACTGGCTGCACAACTCCCAATTTTAATCAAGGGTGCCCTGGGCCCCACAGGACCTCAATGGGCTGGTCACTCGACCATTGGCTGCACAATTCCAAATTTTAATCAAGGGTGCGCAGGGACAATATTTCCCCTGGGCCCCACAGGACCTCGAGGGGCTGGTCACTCGCCTCCTAAATCTGCATGAGGGGGCTGGCAAATGGGTCAGGATATTTGAGGAAGAAAATATGGGCAAACTTTTGGTTGTGAGGGACATTAAAGCATTGCTGGCTAAAATAATAGGAGGGCGAAAACTAACTCAATTACAGCTTGAAGAATTGACAAACAAAAATAAGAAAAAGATTCAAGCTTCAATAAAGAAAGAAGAAGCAGAACAAATGACAATGATGTCTCCAATAAATACTCCACAACCTACTATTCAGTCAAGCCCACTTACAACAGTCCCTCCAAATGCACACCCGATCCCAGTACCTATAATTAATGTTTATACTCAACAGCCAAGACAAATGGGATGGAGAAAAAAAAACAATACAGCGAGGCCAGAGAGGAAGAGGCAAACCTTATACTGGTCCTCCAGGTGTGT
>NW_015549595.1:176979-181693 GCF_001515605.1 Sinocyclocheilus anshuiensis | reverse complement strand
TTTTTGATGCATTCCGTCCAGCAGTGTGGCAGGCACTGCGTGCGGAATACCCAATCAGACTGGACCCTAAATCATTAAAAGGACAAGATCTGGGTGACACAGAAAATCCAACCACATATGTCCAGAGACAGCTGAAAAGGTGGAAACAAGAGACTGAAGGGAATCCAGAAGGAGACCCATTAATGGCAACATTGTTTAGACATGCTGTGATTGATGCTATGCCGCCAGCCGTAAGGAGCAGGCTGGAGGATGCGGTCGGTTTAAACTCTAAAACACGCAAAGAGTTTTGTGACCATGTGTCTCATGCCGTAGAACAATACAGAAAAAAATGAGCAAAAGCTCAAAAGTCAAGAGAAAGAGCTACAGCGAAAACTAACTCAATTACAGCTTGAAGAATTGACAAACAAAAATAAGAAATAGATTCAAGCTTCAATAAAGAAAGAAGAAGCAGAACAAATGACAATGATGTCTCCAGTAAATGCTTCGCAAACAACTATTCAGTCAAGCCCACTTACAACAGTCCCTCCAAATGCACACCCGATCCCAGTACCTATAATTAATGTTTATACTCAACAGCCAAGACAAATGGGATGGAGAAAAAAAAACAATACAGCGAGGCCAGAGAGGAAGAGGCAAACCTTATACTCAGGTGTGAGGTGTGTGCTGGACATGTGGACAGCCCGGACATAATAAAAATGACTGTCCCACCTATCCCAGTACCCTCTACCCTCAGGGAGGAAAGGGGGAGAGCTGGCAACAGCCTAACCGAGGTACTTCACAGGGCCCAGTTAACCCTTGGGGAGGTCCCAATCCAGGCTATTAGGGGTGCCCAGAGAATCCTACAGGGGAGAGTCAGCTTCCAATTTTAACAACGAAAGCTGATCAAGAGCCTATTATGCTAATTAATATAGAAGGAAAAACCACACCCATAAAGCTAGACACCGGTGCTGTCTATACCCGTTTAAATTGAAAATATGCCTCACATCTCCCCTTATCTGGAACATTTACAAAGACAATAGGATTCTCGGGAAAAATGCAATAAATTCCGATGACAGCTCCAGTGTGTTGACAAACAGAAAATCAAAGTATAAGAATCAGAATTTCATTGCACAATGATATATGATCCAGAAAGAGAAAAAATAAAATAAAAAGAAAAATAAAGAAAGAAAAAATAGAACAAAGAGGGCAATTAATTTCTGCTATGCTTCCAAAAAGACTATAGTCACAGCTAGACAGAGTTTCTTCTCAAACCTTATAAACAGTAACTTAAAAAACACTCACACTCTTTTTGCTACAGTTGAGAGACTAACAAACCCCTCAAGTCAGATTGCCAGTGAAATGCTCCTCATTAAGATAATAAATTATATTCGCTTAAATTCTGATTCTGGCAAAATATCAGTGCTGGTACTACTAGATCTCAGTGCTGCATTTGACACTGTCATCATAACACTTCTAGAGAGACTGGAAAACTGGGTCGGGCTTTCTGGGACGGTCCTTAAATGGTTAAGGTCATACTTAGAAGGGAGAGGTTATTATGTGACTCTCGGCGACCCGGGAAAGCATAGTGGTCAGCTCTGGATCTGACTCGGGCAACGCCACTCTTCCTGACGGAGGCAGCGCAGCCGAGTCTTCATCTCCAGACACACTCAATGGGGAAGCCCTCACTGTAAACCTCAGATCGCCCTGGCCACACGCCGAACACTTATTGGCTTGTTTTGTTCAAACTCAAAGGTGATTGGTCTCTCTAGCGAAATCCCAATTCGTCAGTCACTGACGTAACGTCGAACGTGACTGACTGAAAGGAAACTGAAGTCATTGCATTTGGAAACAAAGATGAAGTTCTCAAGGTGAATACATACCTTGACGCTAGGGGTCAAACAAGAAAGAAGACTTGGACAAACTTGTTCATGCCTTTATCACCAGCAGGGTGGACTATTGTAATGGTCTCCACACCGGCCTTCCTAAAAAGCCCATTAGACAGCTGCAGCTCATCCAGAACGCTGCTGCCAGGATTCTGACCAGAACCAGAAAATCTGAGCATATCACACCAGTCCTCAGGTCTTTACTCTTCCAGGTACATTTAGGATTTATTTTTTAGTATTATTACTCGTTTAAAAATCACTCAATGGCCTAGGACCTCAATACATTGCAGATATGCTCACTGAATATAAACTTAACAGACCACTCAGATCATTAGGATCGAGTCAGTTAGAAATACCAAGGGTTCACTCAAAACAAGGGGAGTCCGCTTTTAGCTATTATTGCCACCCGCAGTTGGAACCAGCTTCCAGAAGAGATCAGATGTGCTAAATCAGTAGCCATATTTAAATCTAGATTCAAAACACATCTGTTTAGTTGTGCTTTTACTGAATGAGCACTGTGCTACATCCAAACTGATTGCACTGTATTTTATGTATCATCATTTTCTATTCTTAACTGTTTTAATTTTTAGTTTAAATCAAATTTTTAAAAATCATTTTAATGATAAGAACGGGAAGTCTACTGCATTGTAGCCATGTCTTGCCCATTTTTACGAGAGCAACCGGTTGCGAAAGGTGCGAGGATAATTTGCAGAGCTTTTAGAATTAATCACGTTTTGCGAGACAGCCAGGATCCATTAGCACAGCGCGATAGTGTACTTTTTGAAAGATATCGTTTTTCACGTGAGGGTGTCATTCACATAATTAATTTGTTGGAACCACATATTAAAAGTTCGACTCGTCGGAGTCAGGCTTTAACAACAGCACAAACTGTGTGCATTGCTTTGAGATTCTTTGCGAGTGGCACTGTCCTTTACACTATTGGGGATGTGGCAAAGTTTACCTGGGGCTCAAGCAGTTTGTAGGGGTTTTTGTGGTCTTTCCAAGCCACTTAAGACCCCAAGTTGTAAAACCGAGCTTTTTCGCTATTGCAGGTACATTCTACTTGTTAATGAAGATCGTGTGAATATGACCACACCAGTAAATATGAATTGATTGTCCCCCAGGCTTCCCTAATGTGATTGGTGCCATAGACTGCACACACATTCATATCAAGGCCCCACCAGGCCCCAATGAAGGGGACTTTGTGAACCGAAAGGGGGTTCACGGTATACATGTGCAGGTGAGTTACTATTACAATTCTTAATATTTTAGATTGGTAATATATACAATGTATTCCATACAGTATATATACAGTATATATATATATATATATATATGTATTCCATAAGTATACAGTTGATTGACTACAATGTCTTAGATGGTGTGTGACTCTATGTGCCATATCACAAATGTGGACGCCAAATGGCCAGGATCTGTGCATGACTCAAGAATTTTCAGAGAGTCATGCTTATGCACATTATTTGTACATGGTAAGGAAAATATTAATGTCAAGCTCACCGTACTACACACACTTAACCTGGGCCTAACAGAACTGCATTTTACCATTGTACAGGTGATTACGACGGGATCCTGGTCAGAGACAGGGGCTATGCCTGTAGGCAGTATTTTATGACCCCATTCCCTGAACCCAACCTTGGACCACAAACCCGTTTCAATGCAGCTCTAGCCAGGACAAGGGCACGCATTGAAATGACCTTTGGGTAACTAAAGGGAAGATTTCAGTGTCTGAAAAGTCTTGAGGGTTGCACCTGACAGGGCATGTGGCATTATTGTTACACAACATTGCCACCATTAGAAAGGAGAGGACCCCTGTGGTGGAAGTGCAGCCTGATGATGACCTCCAGCCAGTGCACTTGGACCAATCTAGTGGCAGAGCTGCACAGGACAGGATTGTGGAACACCATTTTTGAGAAGAATTTAATAAAAAAAAATAAAAATAAAAAAACACACAAGGCAAATATGGTTTCCATGACTTTTATTAGTTTTTCTTTGAAAAAAAAGGTCATCTTTTGCCCGCAAAGAAAGAAGTTAACCCTTTAGGCGCCAGTGTTTTTTTGGAAAAAATGCTGGATTTTGACATCAAGATTTCAAAAGCTTGTGGCTTGAAAGGGCTTAAAGATAGAGATCTAATGTAAATTAGAAAAATGTTGGGCATGACCGTCATCAGTGGCGGCCATCTTGAATTTCATAATATTCAGGAAAAAAAATATATGGAGTGGATGTTTGAACTTATTTGCATTTTTTTTTTTTTTTATATCCTCATTCCAAATGATCAGGAAAAGAGGAAATCAACATTAAAACAGGAGAAAGTAGTAAATTATTACTATATTACTGTGCCATAGTAAAATGCATGTGCCTATTTTTTGATCAGTTGATCAGTTGACCAGCTATCTGCCCAATCAGATATCTAGGTGACAAAGTTTATAGTTCTTGAGAGTATGGTACCTCTCATTGCATGGCACAGCGCACAGACCTACCCCACACTGACTGCACCTGTACTTTGTAAGGGTGCAGCACTGGTCAAATCTTTCTCTCCTAGATAACCAACAGGCTCATCAAAGCTTTTGATCCAGTCCTGATACACTTCTTAATTTCTCAAAAAAAAAACAGCCACCATTGTCATCGCTATTTCCAGCCCTATTTAGAGCCAGATCACCCCTGCTGCCTCTACCACATCTCCCGGCTCTCCCATGCACAGCACGGCCACGTGTACCGCGGCCACTCCCACCTCTTTGGGGCAGCTAGTGCTACTTCCAGCCCTATTTCTCCTACCCCTGCTGCCTCTACCTCTAGCAATAGCTCTCCTATGGACACTACGACCACGTTCACCC
>NW_015549595.1:172208-176883 GCF_001515605.1 Sinocyclocheilus anshuiensis | reverse complement strand
GAAATATTACACCATATTAGGATCTACAGCCTATTTTATTAAGTATGACGTCTTGTCGCAATTTTGAGACTTTGGCGCTTAGAGGGTTAATATACAGTATATATGTACAGTATATAGTGTGTTTTTATGTGTAGTTATGCACTTACAGGTACTTCCTCCAAAGGACACTCATCCGAGAGGGTTTCTTCACTGTCCTGTGCAATGAAAATAAATGGTAGGACAAAGTGATACACTGTCTTCACTAGGGTTGGGAATCGAAAATTGATTCTGATTCCAGAATCGGATACTTAAGGTCAGGAATCGGATACTTGTTGTCAAATTAAAATTTCGATTCCGCCTATCGATTCCTATGCGCTTTTTTTTTTCTTCATCTGTGAGGACCGGATCTAGCGATCTGCCAGGACCTTGCTCGCTAATCGAAGCACTCCAAAGTTTGGCTACATTTGCGATCAGAAGCCAAAAAAGCTAAGTATAATATCTGTGATAGCTAAACATGTTGCAAGAGAGGTGTCACCACCAACATGACAAAGCACTTTAATTTAATAGATCGTTAAAGATCGTGAGCACGATTCAAACACCAAGTTTTGCCATGTCCCGGAGAACCAGCTATCCCTTTTGACACGTAGCTACAGATGTTCCAGAATTATTTGATTGTTGTTGGTGCTTCTGGAGATGCATGGCCGGTTGAATGCAAATGAGCACTGCTTCTACATTGTCTGGGGACTGAAGGCCAGAGATTGTTTTATATCTTGCCGAATCAAGGTGATTCAATGGAAGATACGATTGCGACCTTGAAAGTGCACTTTGCTCCTCGACGGAACATAGTGGCTGGGCGTCATACTTCAAGAAAACGTGTTCAAGCACCAGGAGAAACCATACTTCAGTACGTAGCTGCTCTACGGGACTTAGCGTCTACTTGTGACTTTGCAGCTACTCTTGACGAAATGTTGCGTGATCAGTGTGGTGGAGAACGTGTCCAGTCATCAGATTCCTGAGAGATTGCTTTTGGAATCTGAATTGACTCTCGAAAAAGTCATTACTATTGCCACTCAAACAGAAGCTGCTGGTGAACAAGCCAAATTATTATTGAGTAATCGTTCAGTTCCTGTGCAAGTGATACATGCAAAGTCTCCACCTGCAGCTGCACGTAACCGCCGTAGACCACCTTCAAACCACCGTCTACAGCGCGTTCTTCAAAGCCTCCATTTACTGCACCTGCTTCATCGTCCCGTGAATGTTATCGGTGTGGTTCTAGGAAACACCTTGCGAATGACCGTAGTTGTCCTGCTGCATCGGCACAGTGTAATAACTGTCAAAAGATAGGACATTATTCGCGGGTGTGTTGTTCGGGACAAATTCGCTCAGTGCGTGAAATTGACTTGCCTGAAGTACAGATCCTTTATATGCATGACTCGTTAACTGATAAAATTCGGTGCACTGCTGTCATTGCGACCGCAACTACGTCTGTGCCTATCGAGCTTACTGGATCATCTGTTTCTATCTTGCTGAAAATTGTGTATGATACACACTTCAAGAAAGATGCTTTGCTGCCTCCTTCATTGAAACTGGTGATGTACTCTCGTGCTCCGATTCCCGTACTTGGATGCTTACCTATCACTGTCTCTAAGGATGACATCACCTGCCCCACGTCGTTCTTCGTGGTCGAATCTGGCACAGCTTTGCTTGGAATGGATCTTATTAATGGACTGCATCTCCGTTTCGAAGGCAATTCCATTTTGCCAGCATAGACTTCAACTCCTGTGCTGCGATTGTCTACTTTGATGCCTTCAGCTGCTTTTGGATGCGCAAAAGGCTTTGTGCACAGAGTAAAGATTTCTTCATCTGTCACTCCTGTGTGTCAGAAACTCCGCCGGTTACCTTTGTCTGTTAGAGACGCAGTCAGTGAGGAAATTCATCGCCTTCTCGAGTTGGGCATTATCGAGAGAGTGGACGCTTCGCTGTGGGTCTCCCCGATAGTAGTAGTACAGAAGAAGTCGGGTGCCATTCGAATGTGCGTGGAACTGCGAGAACCCAACAATGCTGTAGTTGCGGATAGCTACCCACTACCACACATTGAAGAACTGTTGTTTTTGTTAAGGGGAGTGACTGTGTTTTCCACTATCGATTTGGAGAGTGCTTACCGTATTGGCCCGAATATAAGACGACCCTGATTATAAGATGCCCTTTTTCCAGATGTACCTTTTGGAAAAAGGCTTTTTAAAAACCAAATCTTGTTTTTTCTCAGTAAAATACATTTTGTCTTCAATTATTTTCATATTGCATATTTTTCCTATTTTAATTTTTGTTTTGAAAGTATGGTAAAAACTGGTAAATTGTACCAACAATCACATTTAAAAAAAATTGTAAACTTTTTGATATACCATTAAAAAAGCCTACCAAAATCTTATTAACAGTAGAAGTTAAATCTTACTGTAGTCTTCAAATCTGGGTACTGTCTTACGTTTTAAAATCACAAAGGGAGTTTGGTGATTTTGGTTAGCCATCAGGCTAACGTGACAGTCACGACTCATGCAGCTGTAAGGTTTTCTTTTTCTTTTGATTTTACTCGCGATCTTTACAACACGCATTACATTACATATTTCATGGCACACTCGTTTTATGCATATTTGGCGCCACCTATTGTTGTGGGTGTATTATTGACATGTCAAAGTCTAGACCCTGAATATAAGACGACCGCGTTTTTTCAGATGCATTTCCAAGAAAAAAACATCGTCTTATATTCGGGTCAATACGGTATTTTCAGTTGCCATTACACGAGGAGAGCCGCGATCTGACCGCCTTCATTACTCAAAGGACTTTTCAGATTTTGCCACGTACCGTATGGACTTGCTTCAGCACCCTTCGCCTTTCAGAAAATGTTGGCAAAAGTTTTACAAGGACTTCCGAATGTTGCCAATTACCTTGACGATATCAATGTCTGGGGACGTACCCAAACTGAACATGACCACACACTCAAAGCCTTGTACAACGCTTACAGGATGCTGGACTGAAGTTGAATAAATCGAAGTGTCAGTTCAACAAAACCAGTCTGCGTTTCCTGGGCCATACGGTGAATGTGCAAATTCAACCTGATGAGGATCATCTTTCTGCTATTCTTCATGCACCAGCCCAAAAAGGTGCACCACAACTTCACTCTTTCATCGGGCTACTATCGTGGTACAATAAGTTCATTCCCAATTTTGCCACGGTAGTTGAACCTCTGCGCGCTTGCATCAGACAGGGCTCCGATTTCGTCTGGTTCGAGGACACACAGCAATGCTTTGATGCTGTAAAAGAAATTGCTCATACATAGCCCTGCACTTTCATTATTCGACCCAGATTTGCCTACAGTGGTATCTACAGATGCCTCTGACTACGGTCTGGGCGCTGTTCTTGCTCAAGTTCACAAGGATAAAACAGAGCGCATTGTCGCTTTTGCGTCCCGGACCTTGTCACCGACTGAATGCAAGTACTCGACCATTGAAAAGGAAGCACTTGCTTGTGTCTGAAAAGTGGCGAACTTACTTGTGGGGCCGTAAATTCCTCCTGCGCATGGACCATCAGGCCTTAACTGTGCTTCTCTCATCCAAAGGAACTGATCGCACCAGGATGCGCATTGCGCGCTGACTGACCAATATTGACAAGCCTACAACTTGGATAAGATTCCTAAAAGTTTCACACCTACAGCACACATTACAGACATTGATGCACAAACGCAGATATGTTCTACATGTTTACACTATAAAGAATTAATAAACCAGTCTTATAAACTCCTTGATTTCGCTTAAGCAACTTTAAGTATAATATGCATGCACAATAAACTATTGTAAAATTTATTTACATCACTCGACAGAAAGGTTTTTGCAGGTTGGTTGAACCGGCTCATTCGGTTCTTTTTGAGTTGGACGTGCTACTTCGGCTGTGCGTCCTGCGTCATCAGCCCGGAACTAAAGTTCAATTCAGTTCGATTAGTGAACCGGCTCAACCGGTTACTTACTGAGAACCGGCTCAAAAGAACGATTCGTTCAAGAACCGAACATCACTAGTATGTTGAGAATAGAAGAGTAAGGGAGTCAGAAGCGTTCCACCTGCTGCTGCATATGCTGTACTGTTATGCTACTACTTAATTTGGTTAATTAAAGTAAAATAAATTATTTTCGAATGCCTCCTCATTGCTTCTTACCAAGGACATAACACGTACAAGCAATTTTAAACGCTCTGATCTGTCACATATTAGGAGTTAAACGGATCGCAGTTGATCCGTAATAGGTATGGATGAGACCCTACCGTTCGGCACGCACGTGATTCGCAGATTAATTTGCTAATTTACACGTACAAGCAATATTAAATCACAAGAAGAAGAAACGAAAGAGAGCTCAATTTGTTACTCACGCGCTGTTCTCGCACACAATCAAAGCGCGCACAAGCATAGAGACGTGTTTCAGACCGCGCGGAAATACCAAGTTGCGTATACATACACATAAAATTAGCCTATGTCAAAAACCCTTCACGGCATTGTCATTCTCTGTGCTTTAAATATTTTTTTCTTGCTTATCCGAAAAAATAGTCAGATCTGTGACTAAAAACCCCACAATATAATGCGTTGAATCACTATATAATGCTATTACAATACTATATAATAGCAATAATAATAATATACAATACTAATATATCT
>NW_015549595.1:166655-171972 GCF_001515605.1 Sinocyclocheilus anshuiensis | reverse complement strand
ATATATATATATATATATATATATATATATACTGTATATATTAGGCTATATATCCCCGCCGAGAAAAAGTGGGCACGCTCTTTAGCCATTGTGGCCAACTAATAACAGCATTGCTGATCAGTGTTTCTACTATCGATAGATAGCCCCTTTTAAACCAGCGCATGCACGCGCAATGATCTCAGATAACTCAATCCAGCCATACTAATCATCAACAACAGGTGTGTTCAAATAACCTAATTAGCCAGATAATGATTAGCTGGATCATATCATCTCGGATGTGTCTTTTTATCTCGGATGTAATAAGCGACGTATGAAGAACGGACTCCAGCTCCCAGATGTCACCACATGAGCCCCAACTGTAGCAACACTTTTGACTGTGCATTGTCTCATGAATCAAAGAATGCAGAACAGTGTTCATTATTTATGTATAATTTGGGTCCTTTTATTTAGAATTTTCTTTTACATTGTGGCATTTCACAACAAGACAGATTAAGACAGTTTAACCAATAGTTTGATTCAGAGGTATCAATATATGAAATGGAGTGATGCCTCTATACTATCAAAATTAGAGCGTCTACTTCAACTGCTCAATATTTGAAACTATAGCAAAGGAGATTGAGTGGAAACAAGAAAGTGTGGAAATAAGAGTTCATATGTACATGAAAAAGGAAAATAAAAAACCTCAAGGCAAAGTATAAAGAGGCGAATATTGCAAATTAAATTGATGATAAAGGTGGACTATCACATATGGCCCACATTCATCTGCAAAGTGAACATAGCCTTTATTTCCCAGAGATATATATTTTCTTCAGTTTTTTCACCCTCAAATTGGCTTCCTCCAGAGTGAAATTGCTCACAATCTCTTTACCAAATGAGTTTGCAAATGACGTTTCAGGTCTCTTTGATATGTGAATCTATTATCACACTGAAGACACTTGAAAGGCTTCTCTCCAGTGTGAATACTTATGTGAGTTTGAAGGTTTCCTTTTTGTGAGAAGCTTTTTCCACACTGAGGGCAGATGAAAGGCTTCTCTCCAGTATGAAGTCTAATGTGAGTGTTGAGGCTTCTTTTATGCATGAAACTCTTTCCACACTGATGACATATAAAACAGTCCTCTTTTGAGTGAATCCTCGTGTGTTGATTAAGCATTTCTTTACAATTGAATCTCTTTCCACACTGACCACATATCCAAGGCTTCTCTCCTGTGTGAATGTTCATGTGAGTCATAAGACTTTCTTTTCTTGAGAAGCTCTTCCCACACAGTTTGCAGGTGTAAGGGGTCTCTCCAGTGTGAATTATCATGTGGGCATTAAGGTTTCCTTTAAGTGTAAAACTTTGTCCACACAGTTTGCAGATGTAAGGCTTCTCTCCAGTGTGAACTCTCATGTGGGCTTTAAGGTTTTGTTTTTGATTGAAAGTTTTTCCACACTGTTGGCAGCTGAAAGGCTTCTCTCCAGTGTGAACTCTCATGTGGACTTCAAGGTTTTGCTTATAAGTGAAATTCTTACCACACTGACAGCAGGTGAAATAACTGTTAGATTCAGTCTTCTGACCTCTTTTTTGTGAGGAAGTCTTTTCAATCTTTGAGGATTTTTCTCCTCTCTTGAAATCCTGACGTTTCTCATCCTGATTTTTCAGTTCTTCTTTCAAACTCTCCTCTTTCAGTGCCATCAGGTCTAAAGCAAAAAAAAACAAAAAACTCCGACATTAAAGCATTAAAAGCAACATAAGGAATCAAAGCCAACACTAAAAGAATTCTCAGAATCTCTCCTTAACATTGTTTGAAGTTTTTTTTGTCATATTCTGAAGAAAGTACTCCAATAAAGCTGACCGTTATCAAATCCCTTATAACTTGTCCCAGGAGAACTGGATTATTGTAGACCAGAGGCTCTCAAACCTGTCCTAGAGCACCCCAAGCACTGCACGTTTTGTATGGCTCTTTGTATGTCTTTTACAAACCCAATTCAGGTCTTGCAATATCTAATAATGAGTTGAATCAGGTGTGTTAAATGAGGGAGACATACAAAATGTGCAGTGCTGGGGGTGGTCCAGGACAGCTAGACCAATCTCAAAGTTTCCATTTATTTCTAAAATATTAGAAAAATTGTGTCCTCTCAACTATGTATTTTGCTGATAAACATTATTTCAATCAGGATTTAAGCCCATCATAGCACAGAAACTATGCTTATTAAAGTTACATTTCTATTAAATCACCTGACAACAACATTCTCTTTGATAGCATGCGGATTATGTTGGCATTTGTGAACAAGTACTAGCATGGTTTAGGACAAGGGTGTCCAGTCCTGCTCCTGGATGTCCAGCACAGGTTAACTCCACCCAGCTCTGAAACATTTGCCTGGATGTTTCTAGTCAGTCTTAAGAACTTGACTAGCAGGTGTGTTTAATTAGGGTTGGAGCTTAACTCTGCAGGACAGTGGCCTTCCAAGAGCAGATTGGACACCCCTGATTTAAGAGACGTCTGAAAAGACATCATATCAAACACAAGTATGGAGTGCCACAGGACTCAGTATTAGGTCCTCTGCTTTTCTCCTTGTATACACTTCCCCTAAGGGACATTATCATTATTAGTTTTTACTGTTATGATAATGACACATTTTCTTGCACCCTGACAAAACTTCACGTCTCCAAGTTAACAGAGTGTATTATTAATGTAAAATATGGTATGAATAGTAATTTCTTTCTAATAAATTCTGCCAAACAGAAACATTAATTATTAAATCAAAAACCTCTAAACTTAAGCTGCTAGATCTCAATTTATGTACTGCACAGAGAATAAACTATTACTGACAAACAGCATTTGTACAATTCAAATGAAATGAAAGACACTGTATTTAGGTGGACAAATCTATTGCAGCATGACTTTCAAAAAGGATTTTCATAAAACTCTTAAATATGGACTATAAATACATTGTATGACTTTCTGTTACAATGTAACTTCCTGTAAAGCTGCTCCGGTACAATGAATATTGTGGAAATGCTATACAAATTAATAAGACCGACCTAGCATCGACCAACTATTTTATTTGATGTGAAACAAACATTCACACATATAGAAATTGTTAATAATAATAAATAATTGTTAATTTTTTTTGTTTGATTATATTTTAAAAGTAAATATTTTATGCCTTCATCTTATTAACACTGTTGATTATACATATGTATTAAATCATACATCCCAAAAAAATAAAAATTAAAACGGGCAACACAGAATTTCTAAAAATAAAAGAAAGAGGAAGGAAGGAAAGAAAAAGCATTTAATAGGGCCCTATTACTACAAAAATGATAATAAATAGTTACATTTGATAAGTTTAATGATTTCAGTTAATTAGATGTGCTTTTTGATTACTACAACTTAATTTAACCATTAAAACAGAGTCCAGAAGAAGAAGAAGAAAAAAAGGAATCAAGAAAATTTAAAAGGGAGGTTCCAATGGCATCTAAGAGTACAAATTGTTGTAAGCATATGCTTAATAAATGTTATAATTATGAGGGGATCCTTGGAAAATGTTCTCCACTGTATGGGTTCCCTGGCCCCAAAAAGTTTGAGAACACCTGGTGTTGATACATGTTCTATTTATCTTGTTAGTGGTTTAATGGATCATAGTTGATCCGTGATCAATACGGACCAGGCCCGATGGTTCGGCACGCATGTGTTTCGCTGATTAATTGCAAAATTTAACCATCATAGAGTGAAAGTTTATCATTCGTACGTGTTTTGTATTGCCAATTTACACATACAAGCGATTTGAAACCATTCCAGCTCTAGAAGAGGCGAAAGAGAATTTGATTCGTTGTGCGCTGTTTTCTGTGCGCACAGCCGCCGCAGACACGCAAAGCAAAGAAATCGGACGTGTATCAGTGTGTTGGATCCGTGCAGTCAGTCTTAAAGGGTCAGCAGCCTATAAATACCTGCTGCTGTCTATTCCCCGGTTTCATAGACAAGGCTTAAAGGTGTAGTTCACCCAAAAAAGAAAATTCTGTCATTATTTACTTACCCTCATGTCGTTCTAAACCCGTAAGACCTCGTTCATCTTCGTAACACAAATTAAGATATTTGTGAAGGAATCTGAGAGCTTTCTGACCCTCCCATAGACAGCAAGGGTCCTTACACGATCAAGGTCCAGAAATGTAGCAAGGACATTGGAAAAATAATCCATGTGACATCAGGGGTTCAACCGTAATTTTATAAAGCTACGAGAATACATTTTGAGTGCAAAAGAAAAAAAAATAACGACTTTATTCAACAATTCGTCTCCTCCGCATCACCCTAGCACCACGTGGATACTCTCCAAAATAGCGCTAGGGTGATGCGGAGGAAACGAATTGTTGAATAAAGTCGTTTTTTTTTTAATTTTGTGCACAAACAGTATTCTCGTAGCTTTGTAAAATTACGGTTGAACCCCTGATGTCACAGATTATTTTACCGATGTCCTTGCTATGTTTCTGCACCTTGATCGTGTAAGGACCCTTGCTGTCTATGGGAGGGTCAGAGAGCTCTCAGATCCCATCAAAAATATCTTAATTTGCGAACGGAGGTCTTACAGGTTTGGAACGACATGAGGGTGAGTAATTAATGACAACATTTCCATTTTTGGGTGAACTATCCCTTTAGGCCTAGTCCCAGACTAAAATATAAGTCTGACTGTTTCAACTGAAAGAAACTTGCACTGATTGATCTTAAAATATGTCAGTGCCCTTGTAAGTCTCAAGATGCACACCAGTAATGTTTTTTCTAAATCATGTTTATAAAAATGACTTAAATGTCCTAATTGAACTATGGCCGAATACTGGTTTAGTCTTAGCCCTGTCTGTGAAACCAGGGGTGTATTCCAGAAAGTAGGTTCAACAAACTCCAAGTTAAAACTTGAACTCTGAGTTGACTTACCCTGAGATGGGAAACTCTGAGTTTTCGGTTTCAGAACAGCTGAATTGAGTTAGTTCAATTCACTCTGAGTATGTTGACTCTGAGTTTAGCGCGTGCACCATGACTATGAAAAGCCATGATCAATGGAGCTCCGAAATTAAAAAAAAAAAGTGAGTGACATGACATGTGGCCAAGTATGGTGACCCATACTCGGAATTAGTGCTCTGCATTTACCCATCCAAAGTGCACACACACAGCAGTGAACACACACACACCGTGAACACACACCCGGAGCAGTGGGCAGCCATTTATGCTGTGGCGCCCGGGGAGCAGTTGGAGTTCGGTGCCTTGCTCAAGGGCACCTCAGTCGTGGTATTGAAGGTGGGAGAGAGCACTGTACATTCACTCCCCCCACCTACAATCCCTGCCGG
>NW_015549595.1:165288-166633 GCF_001515605.1 Sinocyclocheilus anshuiensis | reverse complement strand
TTGGAAAAATAATCCATGTGACATCAGGGGTTCAACCGTAATTTTATAAAGCTACGAGAATACATTTTGAGTGCAAAAGAAAAAAAAATAACGACTTTATTCAACAATTCGTCTCCTCCGCATCACCCTAGCACCACGTGGATACTCTCCAAAATAGCGCTAGGGTGATGCGGAGGAAACGAATTGTTGAATAAAGTCGTTTTTTTTTTAATTTTGTGCACAAACAGTATTCTCGTAGCTTTGTAAAATTACGGTTGAACCCCTGATGTCACAGATTATTTTACCGATGTCCTTGCTATGTTTCTGCACCTTGATCGTGTAAGGACCCTTGCTGTCTATGGGAGGGTCAGAGAGCTCTCAGATCCCATCAAAAATATCTTAATTTGCGAACGGAGGTCTTACAGGTTTGGAACGACATGAGGGTGAGTAATTAATGACAACATTTCCATTTTTGGGTGAACTATCCCTTTAGGCCTAGTCCCAGACTAAAATATAAGTCTGACAAAAAATAATTTTTTTTAAATATATTTTTTTAAATATATTTTTTAAAAGTAAAAAGTCAGGCCACATGACATTTTCCAACTTTAATGAAAATGAATATTCTTTAAAAAAAAAATAGTTATTCATTCATAAATATTATTATGTTTTATTACAATGTATGACATTTTAAAATCCTGAAATAACTTTGCCTCTTCTTAAAAGGTAACATTTTTAATAATTTAATAAATGAACCCCCAGTTTCACAGACAAGGCTTAAGCCTAGTCCTAGACTAAATTTTAAGTCTGAGCTGTTTCAACTGAAAGAAACTTGCACTGATTGATCTTAAAATATGTCAGTGCCCTTGTAAGTCTCAAGATGCACACCAGTAATGTTTTTTCTAAATCATGTTTATAAAAATGACTTAAATGTCCTAATTGAACTATGGCCGAATACTGGTTTAGTCTTAGCCCTGTCTGTGAAACCAGGGGTGTATTCCAGAAAGTAGGTTCAACAAACTCCAAGTTAAAACTTGAACTCTGAGTTGACTTACCCTGAGATGGGAAACTCTGAGTTTTCGGTTTCAGAACAGCTGAATTGTGTTAGTTCAGTCAACTCTGAGTAGATTGACTCTGAGTTTAGCGCGTGCACCAGGACTATGAAAAGTCATGATCAATGGCGCTCCGGAATTATGATTCACCATGGCAACAGCATCGACAAAAAGAAGTCTGCATACTTTGAGTCAACGCATAAGTTTAATTCTTAATCACTGTTATAATAACAGAGGTCAAAACTGGCAGAACGGTAGGTTATTGAACTAATATTAATTTTCATGGTATCCCATGGGCAAAAAAAAAAAAAAAAACG
>NW_015549595.1:160945-164809 GCF_001515605.1 Sinocyclocheilus anshuiensis | reverse complement strand
GTTCGGTGCCTTGCTCAAGGGCACCTCAGTCGTGGTTGTTGAAGGTGGGAGAGAGCACTGTACATTCACTCCCCCCACCTACAATCCCTGCCGGTACGAGACTCAAACCCACAACCTTTGGGTTAAGAGTCCGACTCTCTAACCATTAGGCCACGACTTCCTATGCTGTTGCCATGGTAAATTATGAATTATGAGCACCCGAAAAAAGACTACCGCATACTACGCAATACGTAACTTTAATTATTAATCACTGTTATAATATCAGAGGTGAAAACTGGCAGAATGGCAAGTTATTGAACCAATCTTCATTTTACAAACATTTGACATATTCACTAAATATCATTCAGCGTCTATTTCAATGTGTAGCGGCTTTTTCCACATAGTCTAATGCTCTTTTCACATAATTAGGCTAAATGTTCTCTAATCCAACATACATTTCTTAATTAGTGTAATGAAATAAACATTTGACTTCTACTCAGCCAACAGCAAGAAGGCAGAGACTCGTAAAATGGGGGGAGAACCTGCACCAGCACCACTGACAGATGAAGAGGAGATGGCCACAATATTAAAATCCAACAGGGAAAAGAATAATTGTTGCTTTTGTATTTGTAGGAAATAAAGATGACCAAATTAATTGTGAATAATCTGTGTTTATTTAACAGCTGTGGTGGTGTTTACGGCATATAGCCTAGCCTATCTCACACTATACCCTTCCATCTGGCATCCTTCCATACCATACAGTAATCAGTTTCATTTTCGGAAGGCGCGATGATAGCAAAATGCGTGTCATCAATGCATCCAACCACACTGGAAATCCTGAATAAATTTTTAATTATTTGGTTACTTCCAGAGGTCACAACAAGATGTTATCAAGTGAACGTCATTTAAAAGTGGTACCAAATAAATATGCATGTGGATATGGAAAAATTAAATAAAGTAAAACAAATTCCTCTCCTGATGTAAATGTAACTCCCCACGAATTAATGCAGCCTCCTCATCTACAGGATCCCGTGTAAAAAGACATGTAATTTTTGTCACATTTACAGTGTCTGCATGATAAAAATGAAAGTAGTGCGGATAGAAAAATAATCTTGTTTCCATTTGCATTAAGATTATTTTTCTTACCCCACTGGCAGATAATTTTACCTGTTTCCCCCAGGAAACAAGACTTGTATATACTTTTTCTTATATAGAAAATGCATCTTGATTTAAGAATTTTTAGATATTTGTACTTGAAATAAGGCAAACATCTCCGCAACAAAAGCATTTTTGCAGCATGAATGAATGAATGATTATGAATGAGGTATTTAAACATCGCTTACGCTCTAAAAAAAGGGGAGGAGGCCGAAAGAAACTCTGGGTTTACTGAAGAAAACTTGCTCCAGACCAGGTTAGGTTCACAGAGTAAGTTACTGTGGTAACTTACCGAGAGGTTTAGTTTTGTCTTTTATTGGAACCGAAAACACAGTTTCCCTTTTCTGGGGTTAACAAACTCCGAGTTTCAAACAAAACCCGCTTTCTGGAATACACCCCAGGCCTATATATCACTAATGTTAATCAAACAAAACACAGCTTTAACATTTTTTTATCTCAATTTAATTCATGTGAACACTATGCAGTGTTGTTTAACACTTAATTATTAGCCTACATTTCTGTACCTAAATACTACTGTTAGACCTTATTTTATTTGTAACTGTTTCATTGTATTTATCAGTGCTTGTAATTTGTGTATTTGTTTTTTGTTTTGTTTTTACTGACTGTTCACTTGCCTTTAATTATGTTTGAACTTTCTTAGTTAGGCTAGTAGTTTTTGCTGTGGTATTGAAGTAGTACTTAAAGTGTACTTTAAGTAATAAATGGAAAAGCAAAGTTACATTGACAATTTTCTTGCTTGTCTGAAAAATGATCAGATCTGTTTTCCCAAATACCACAATATGATCTGAACAGTGAGTTTTGTGATCCGTTGCACCACTACCATGCACAGATTTAAAACCATTCCAGCTCTAGAAGAGTTCTGCAATAACACGCATCACAGAGTGTGTCTGAGAGTTTAAATCGATCTCAGTCCATGTCAATATTTGCTCTTCGTGCAATTAAGTGAAGATCTACTTTAAGGATACATTGAACGGCACTCCCATTTTCGTTTACGGCACTCCCATTTTCCTGTTTTTACATTAGAAGCGGCATCTTGCTTGTCAGAGATACATGTTCGGTTTTAATGTTACTTTAAGTTGGGGTAGAATTAAATGAATGCCAAAACTCAGAATTTTGCTCGCGTACCCCCCTCGGTCATCTCACTTACCCCCAGGGGTACGCGTATCCCAGTTTGAGAACCACTGATGTAGCCTATAGTAGAGCATTGCCAGTCATCTTGACAACCACCTTGAGTACCATGGTAGTATAACATTTGTATAATTTTTATGTGAATGCTGTTTTACGTGAATCTCATGACACAAGTTCAGTACAAATCTTAGTTTACAAAATAAATAGGTTAGCATTTAATGTTACATCACAACCATGGAAACATTTTGATTTGTGTCGAATGAGAGAGGTACATGAGCCCATAAATCTAAACCAGGGGTGCCCAAACTCGGTCCTGGAGGGCCGGTGTCCTGCAGAGTTTAGCTCCAACTTGCCTCAACACACCTGCTGGTAAGTTTCTAGTATGCCTATAAGTGCTTGATTAGCTGGTTCAGGTGTGTTTAATTGGGGTTGGAGCTAAACTCTGCAGGACACCGGCCCTCCAGGACCGAGTTTGGGCACCCCGATCTAAACCATGTCGGCTTTGTATTATCTTTTTCAATCTGTTCACCCTATTTTCCATGAATTCAACAATATTCCACGAGTTATTTCTAATGGACATGGAATCTCTTGTTTTGTAAAATCACGTACGCATAGGCAACAAATGTAAAATTGATCACTCAACTTTAAACTATTTGCTTTCTGGAAAATAAATGTTTTTGTTTTTAATTCAGATATTGGGCCTATTGTTACACAAAATAATTGTTTTATTTAGGCAACTTCTGTATTATGTTTGCCAATTTAATGTGTGACATGTTGTAATAACGAATACCAAACTTGGAAGTAGGAGCTACTCAGGTGCACTTGAAGACAGCATTAGTATATGCCTGGTCATGTGATCTCAACATGTCTGTCCACATGAGGCACAGAATAGGCTTGTTCGAGATTAACTATACTAGCCTGCCACCGGCTGGCGAGAGTAGCCGCTTGCAGTCAGGGCGGAATTAAAAGCGGAGACGTCAAGTCGGGACACTTTCTGCTCCCGGACGCTCAGTGTTTGCATACTCTTATCACAGATGAAGTAAATTAAATGCAATATTTGTCAAATACACACAAACGTTTTTATGAGCAACAGAAAAACTTCTTATATACTGCTTAATACAGCACCATCTGTTCAAGAATAAAGTTCAGCATAAACATAGGCTACTAAATACCACTAAAGTGGGGCTATATATGCTTTTATCAATGTTTTTAATAAAAATGACTCAAGATAACAGTGCGACTACGCTAAAAAAAGCTTTTACTGTTATAAAAACACAGGTTTGTGAGCATTATTGTAATTGAATTGTTAGAATAAACACGCAACACGTCGTGCTTGTCATCACAGAATCTGACCAATGAGAATAAAGTGTGTCGTCATCAAGGATTTTAATTAATAATTAACAGAAGAAAAAAAAAGGATGTCAGGCAGGGTGAAAATCAGTGGTCTTAAAGGGGTCATATGATGCGATTTCAATTTTTCCTTTCTCTTTGGAGTGTTACAAGCTCTTGGTGCATAAAGAAGATCTGTAAAGTTGCAAAGACTAAAGTCTCAAATCCAAAGAGATATTCTTTATAAAAGTT
>NW_015549595.1:160151-160728 GCF_001515605.1 Sinocyclocheilus anshuiensis | reverse complement strand
GCGCGCCGTTCTCGACCCCGCCGCCTCAGCTCACTCTATCCCGGCCTCAGCGCACGCTAAGCCGGGGGTTCGGCTCACGCTAGGCTGCTATGTTTTTCATTGTGAAAGCGAAACTACTTTGTTTGGTCTTCCAAAAGAGGCCACGACTACAAATCAGTGGTTAAGTTGTATTTACAACACTGTTCCAGAACAGTTTAACCCAAATATCCAGATGTGTGCAGCACATTTTATGGAGGACTGTTTACTGATACTGGGAGAGTAACGTTAGACTACAATGCCGGCAGTTCTGACTCACGTAAGTACGTTTTCATTTAAAGGATTTGCCACTGATGATTCAAACGCAAGTTTTGGGCAGTAGAGTAGCACTTGTTGTTTGTCATTTCTCCGATCACAAATGCAGACAGAGTTTTATGTTTACGCGGCGCGATGCAATGCAACGCAACGCGTAAAAAGACTATAATATAAAAGATTATAATCAGTAATTATGTCCCCACTGGATGCAACAAATGCCTCATTTGTAATGGGTTTTAATGTTTTTGTCTCGTCGCTTCGGCCGGGACACGTCATCAACAGTATG
>NW_015549595.1:149754-159990 GCF_001515605.1 Sinocyclocheilus anshuiensis | reverse complement strand
ATAAACACATTTCATTACACCAAATACACAAAATAATGTTCTTTTTAGCAGCATCATATGACCCCTTTAAATTGATTAGACATAAAAAAAACTAAAAAAATTCTACAAATTTAAAATAAACACAAATTATACAGACACTTAAGAATTTATGATTTATATTTTCTATTTAATGATTTGTAGATTACATTTAATAGTTTACACTTACAAACCGTTTGTTTGTCATTACAAGTTTGTGATTCATCATTGTATTCACACCATTTTGACCAGCAGGTGTCGTCAGCGTGCGGTGATTCGAGCGCTTCGCAAGTTAATTATTTTGTGAAGCAATTGATTCAATTGACTCGGAGTTTTGAAAAGCTCCGTTTCTCTCATCACTACTTAACAGTGACTGAGTTTTTGTTTATGATAAACTGATTCACGATATTAAAAGCGAAATTAAATAAGGCACATTTTCTGTTACTCATGTTTAGATGCGCTTTAAATTCACAAAAAAACAAACAAAAAACTTTTAACTTTTGTTAGATGAATCACAATCTTACATTCAATAATTATTTATTCATTTATATCACTTGTAAAATAAATAAATCTATAACACTGGTTAAAATGTTTGGATCGATTTAAACAGCTTAAATGCTTAAGAATACAAACCTCTCTTCAGCCGAATCACAACAGATGCAGGAGCGCGGCGCCGTCTTATGACGTCAGATCGCCAGAACAAAATAAAAGTCCTATTTACTCGCTTGCTGCCTAAACTCACAAAAGTGCATAGAAATTTACATACTGTATAAATGTAAATTAGGTCAGAGGAAATCACATGTATTTAAATACATACTGTCCAATGATGTGCAGAATATATAAAAAAATATATAATAATGAAACCCAGATAGCATCTGCAAGACGTCTGTTAAAAGACAGGGGCGCAAACTGCACATTTGCTAAGGCAAGATCAGTGTGGGCGCCCCCTGTATATTCTAACCCCTAACACTGACCCTCACAGAAAAAATTATCTGTAGGTCAGTTACCAAAAGCCCAATAACTAGCTTGTGCATGGAAGAATACAAACTCATCAGGAGTGAAAAAAGTGCAAACCCCCTCCCCCATTTTCAATACCACAGCGAAAATAAATAAATAAATACATTAAAAATAATAATAATAAAAAAGAAAAAGACATTAGAACACACTTTTTATTTTTTGAAACGCATGTAATATTGCTCACTTTTTAGTCATTCAATTTTGGAGGGATTTATGGTAATTTTTTATTTTGCCTCATAATTATTCATATTTTTATATATCAAAAATAAATGTATTCACATACAAAGTTTTGGTCCAATGACCTTCATCAGGTAATGTCATTGGACCGAAACATTGTATGTAAATAAATTGATTTTTGATATATTTGCAAGTGAGGATAGTGTGCGGGATTTATTTGTCTTCTTTTAGTTGGACCTGTTTTTGTTTTTTCCTACGCACCTATCGATTGCCTTCAGGGGTGTATTCCAGAAAGCGGGTTTTGTTGGAAACTCAGAGTCTGTTAATCCCAGAAAAGGGAAACTCCGAGTTCCCGAACGATAATTCACTTGTACGGAGTCTGCTAAGACGCTATGGGAAAACTCATTTTTCTCCGAATACTGAAACCTTTTCAATAACGCAGTGTAACTGCACGGCCATAGGCTCGTGCAGCTCTTTTTTTTTTTAATTCACTGCACGAACCAAAGGCGACAAAGCCCTCCAGAGCCCGCCAGAATGGGCAGGGCATCTGGCTATATAAGCAGGCACTTCGCCATAGGATCCTCAGATTTCTTCTCCTTCAGCGACGACGACGTTCTTCTTCGTTCTGCGACGAGCGTCGCAGCAGCAGCGGTCCCAGCTTATCCCCTGCCGCTATCCGGCGAGCCTAAAAGAGCTTATTTCTAAGAGGTACAGTAAGTTCTAAGAGTGTGGCTTGTGCAGGGAATCTTGCACAATGCAGAAGGGCAGTGAGTGCGTTGCCTGTCTCTCTCTCTCTGCAAGACAACAACAAACGATGAATGAGAGTTCAGTTAAAAATTTTAATACAAAAAAATAGTAAAAAAATAAAAATAAATTAAATGCACACAATACATACATAATACATTACTGTTCAAAATGAAGTCGTGGCCTAATGGTTAGCGAGTCGGACTCGTAACCCAAAGGTTGCGAGTTCGAGTCTCAGGTCCGGCAGGAATTGTAGGTGGGGGGAGTGAATGTACAGCGCTCTCTTCCACCTTCAATACCGGCTACTTCACATGTCTGTAGTTGAGGCATAAAAATCCACCGTAGACAGAATCGTTTGTACCCTACCTCAGCATTCTTCATACATCACTGGCGGGGCTGTTTTGGAGAAATACTTCCTTGAAGGCATGTTGTATCTTGGGTCCAGTTTATAGATCATTCGCTCGAATCCTTCTTTCTCAACAGTTTGGAATGGCACCATGTCTTTTGCCAGGCAAAACGCCACTGCCTATGTCAATTCGGTCCATTGTTTACTTTTCTTATCATAAGGAATGCAATTAGCAGATGCACCTTTCTTAAACTTAGGTCTACTTGTAGTTGGTGTCTCTGTCTCCTCGTGCATCTTCAGACTTTCTTCGTACTCGGGTTTGGGTTTGTGTTTGAAATGATGGAACAATTCGGAAGTGTTTCCACCCTTTGTGTTCCACCACAGTTTTTCTGTAAACTTTGCGTATTATGGTCATTTGCTCCACATCTGATTTTCTATAACCAAACCAGTTCCAAATTGTGGAGGTAGTTCCTCGTTTAGCAACAAACTCCTCCTCAGATTCACGGCCGCCTTTTGCCATGCATGTTTTCGCTCTGCACGTGAGCTGCAAAATGGGCTGTGCATGGAAATACATCATCAACTAGGTTTATCGTTATTAACCGCCTACTCCTGGGATGTGCACTAGGGCAGGGGTTGGAACTGATGTTGGCAGGACAGTAGCTTTCCAGAAGCATGGTTGGAGATCCCTGGCATAGATTGTTGAACATAATACAGTTGTTTTCAACAGCAACCAGTAACTAGTCTTGTGGTTTCATTGGATGTGGAGAAGGTGATTGACCGTATTTAATTACCTTACTTGTTCCACATGTTACATAAATACTGTGTAGGCCAGTCGTTCTTAACTCCGGTCCTGGGGACCCACTATTCTGCACATTTTGTATCACTCTCTTATCTGACACCCTCAGTTCAGTTCATGGAACTCTGTCCTAACAAGCTGATTATCTGAATCAGGTGCGTTAGATAAGTACATACAAAATGTGCAGAGTGGTGGGTCCCCAGGGCAACTGCCCCCCCAAATTGTTAGTCATGGAATCACTGATGTCAGCCCCGCTGCAATTGGAGCACTTAGCCAAGCGCTAAATACCCTCAGTCCCTCACCGTGTTTTTGCAGCGTTGAGCAATGTAACCAATCACAGACATATCTGTTGATTTCTTGAACGCAATGGCCAATCAGAAACGTTTTGTCAGAATTCACTCACCGCTGAAAGCGCCGCAGTTTTTAAGTGCAGTTTTGCACGCTCGTGAATCATCTCATGACTAAGTTCAGACGCGATGTAAATAAGAGATTCATTGTGCAGTTTAGAGAGCTTCATTGATTATAACAGAACTTTGTAAGATCGCGATGAACGAAGATGAGTGATGCTTTTTACTTTTACTTTCAATACTTAAGTACGTTTAAGATTAAAAAAATACTTTTCGTACTTGGGTACAATAAATATCACATACTTTAAGACTTTCACTCAAGTAATATTCTAAACGGTGACTTCAACTTCTACCAAAGTCATTTTCTGGTAAGATATCTGTACTTTTACTTGAGTATGGCTTTCAGGTACTTTATACATCACTGCGAGGAACATAGTCTTGTGTTCCACTGTGCCATATAAATCTGAGGAACATAGGACTCTGGGAACATAGGGACGGCCACATGTAAAACACCCCTGACCCTCCACTTTATCTGGTGTCCTGAAGGCTTTGTAGATTTTATATATTTGGGCATAAAGCTTACAATTTCCTTTAACCAAATTTTCCAGAATTTTTTTTTTCATTTATTGAAATTAATTAAAATGGATTTGGAGAGATGGAACAACCTTTTTATTTTCTTGCTGGGCCGAGGCTCTATTTTGAAGCTGAATAGGCTACTATAACATATTCAGATGACAGATGTTTCTAGTGATTTTAACTTTTTTTTCCTTGGACATATCCTAAAAGTGTGAAGAATTAATATGAAGAGGTTCTGAGATGTTGGGTAACCTCTTTAAGTAGCTTAGTGAGTATAGGATCTAGCATACATGATTTCATTGCTTTAATGGTTTTATGTTGGTTTAGATGTTTGTTGCTTTGTGCCTTTAAACTGGGATTAACTTGTATTTGTCTTAACTTTTTTTGCTTTAGATCTGATGGTACTTAAAGAGGAGGGTCAAGAACTGAGTGAAATGGAAGAGAAAGATGACAAACATCATGATTTCATGACTGAAGATAAACAGGCTAAAAAGACTTCCTCACGAAAAAGAACTCAGAAGACCAAATCTAACAGTAATTTCACCTGCCGTCAGTGTGGAATGAGTTTCAATCAAAAACATAATCTTGAAATCCACATGAGAGTTCACACTGGAGAGAAACCTTTCACCTGCCAACAGTGTGGAAAAAGTTTCACTCAAAAAAATAAACCTTAAAGTCCACATGAGAATTAACACTGGAGAGAAGCCTTACACCTGCAAACTGTGTGGACAGAATTTTACACATAAAAATAACCTTAATTCCCACATGGTAAGTCATACTGGAGAGAAGCTGTTCACATGTGATCAGTGTGGAAAGAGTTTCACACGTAAAGTAACCCTTAATTACCACATGAAAATTCACTCAAGAGAGGACTGTTTTACATGTCATCAATGTGAGAAAAATTTCTGTCATAAATTAAGCCTCAAGAATCACATGAGAATTCACACGGGAGAGAAGCCTTACTCATGCCCTCAGTGCGGAAGGAGTTTTACATATAAACCATCCCTTGATTCCCACATGAGAACTTACACTGGAGAGACCCCTTACACCTGCAAATATTGTGGGAAGAAGTTCTCTCAAAAAGGAAACCTTCAGGCTCACATGAGGCTTCACACTGGAGAGAAGCCTTTCTCATGTCTTCAGTGTGAAAAGAGTTTTACATATCATAGAGACCTTAAACAACATTTGCAAAGTCATTCTGGCAAGACATTGCAGTGCTCCTCAGTGTAGTAAGAAGATTAGAAAAAGGAGTAGTTTCAAAATTCACCTGTGCGTTTAATCTGGAGAAAGTTGATTTAATTGTAATGATTGTAAAAAAGAAGAAAAAAAAAAAAACTTTTGCTACCACACACAAAATTGAAAAGTCATGCAGATGTGAGACCCTATTGTGTGTGTGTGTGTGTGTGTGTGTGTGGCATGGGCTGTGCTAGGGAGGGGCTAGCAGGTGCTCCAGCATAGAGATCTGCGCGGGACTGTTTTTTTAGTCCCGCTCCCGCAAAGTTATATTCCGCCAAATAAAAGTGTAGTCTGCACAAAATTGTATGTTATTTTATTCGTCTTGTCAAGAGTCTTGAATTTATTGACTTTTGACTTGAATTTAAATGAATTATCTTAAGACACAAAATTCGTTTAATTTTTAAATTTTATGCAATACAGTAGGAAAAAAAGTGTCAGAGAAAATAAAAATGTACAAAAATTGTATTTCTTATTTTTATTCGTCTTGTCAGGATACAATTCGTTTAACATTGACAACAACAAAAATAAAAATGAAATACGACATCTGTCATTTAAAATTATAGGCTAAGCAAAATATAGAGTTGAACCGAGTTGAACGTCCTTCAAGGACAGCGCATCCACTTTGCTCCATCCTTATTCTGCTGTCACTCATCGACAACCTGCCTGTTCTGTCTGAGGGCCGTATATTTACCACAGGTACAGCCTGCTCCGAGCATCGTTATGCACATGCTGCGCACAGACCACGCAATTAAAATGCGTAACGTTAAAAGCATGCGTGCAGCGCATGCATAACAGTCCTGAGCGCAAGCTGTACCGGTGGTCAACAAGAATAAAGCGCAGATATGCTGTTCTAAATGGACGTCGGGAACGGGATATTGTTAGACCGCCCGCTCCCATTCAAATTACACCAGAGTTACTGACCGCTACCGCGTTTTATTCGGGAATTTCCCGCGGTGCAAAAACTCCGGTCGGGTCCCACGGTTCCCGCGGGAATGCAGACCTCTACTCCAGCACCCGCAAGAAAGACCAAAGCACCCCCATACATAAAAAAGATGAAATAAAATAAAAACATTTGACTCATTACACATGCGTAATTCGTGCAATGCAATACACTGTGACATGTTTTGCAGTCGCACATTTAGTAATGTCATAGCATTTTATTTTGAAAAAGGATCGGTTCCTTGAGCCAAGTAGGCCTGCCCCCGACTAAACATTTTTCTAGGCAACTAGCTGCATGTTTACATTAAGTTGATTAATATAATAACCTACTAAACCATCCTTTAATAGGCATTTAGTCGTATTATAGCCTATTCCGTAGTCAAGCACGCGCATAAAGCTTACCACAAAGCACCGGCAAAAGTAACGATTAGTAATGATGCATCGGGGAAAAAGACATTTTAATTATTTAAAGCCGCTCTCTGTGAGACGGTAAACTTTAGCCGCATTCATCGTGAAACTCACTAGCACATTATTAGGAAAGGCGATTTGCAAAGATTCATTAAAAAACCTTATACTCACTTCTTCTGGAGGTGAAGCTGGATCACTAATGATTAGATAGACTAGAATTTAGGCAAGATAAATGCATTTAGGTAACTTAGATCGGGGGGCACATTCCCTTCAGAAACAAATGTAATCCACTGCGGCTCAGATGTCGGGAGTCACAGCAACAACCTGCATTGGGCCCCGGATACCCCAGCTACAGCCCTGGTTCTATAAAAGATTTGGAGGCCTTCATATTTACAGGGCCCAATAGTAACAGGAGTGCCAGAGAGCCCTCATAGACCAAGAGCCTTGTTCAAGAGGCATTGTATAGGCTAAGGGACACATATATTCAAGCATAAATAAACATTTGTTTTCATTGTTGATGGGTTTTTCGTACCAAACTGGATCGCGCAACCTTAAAGCCCAGGGCCCCCCCGGGCTCCTGGTAATCAAGGGCCCCTGGGCACTGGCCCCATTGGCCCGGTCAGTAATCCATCCCAGTCTGTGCTGAAACGCTACTGTCAATCAAACTATCGTGGGAGGGGCCTGTCTGTGTGACGTCACATAGACAGGCATCTGAGATCGGCTCGGTTTGAGAAAGGGGAAATGATTTAATGAGATTTAAAAAAAAACACTGGGTGGATCTTTATCATTATAGGGTGGTTGTGTACACACACTGCCAGCACACATTTCAGTTCAAACAGCTTGTAAAAGTGCATGTCACATCTGATGACCCCTTTAAGCCCTGTTCACACCGCCAGTGACACGCAGCGACAAAGCGACATGATTCCATTCATTTTCAATGGAGAGCTGGTGACTTCCGGCGACAGTGACCATTGGCAACAGAATGTGGGTGTGGCGAGCGACGGGAGTCACACGACAAAAGTTAAGAATAGTTTTACTTAAGTGGTATCCAATAGGAGTGAAGAATCAGTCAGTAGCACTCACACGTCACCGTCTCGAGTGCAGGCAAGACAGGACAGAGTTCCGGAGCGATATCAAAGTTTTATATTGTTTGACCGTAAACACATACATGGATATTAAAAATGATGCATGGAAAAAAAACTGTTGGCAGTCTTGGTGAGTTTGATTCCTACATTGATGGTTCGTGTTTAGCACTGGTTAATGAATTAATGCACCAAGCACTGCTGTAGTTTATATAAGAACACTCACCAACAGCAGAATGCTACTTTTATTTCTTTTAAGTCTAATTCCTAGTCAAATTAGAATGTTATCTTAGTTTTACTGGCAATATATATAGTTTGTGATTGCATTTTTTAAAGATATGTCCAGACGTGCAGTCTATCAATAACATTAGAGTGACAGCACTAGGAATGCCCACAAGCGTCTTCACAGGACAGAGTCTATCGACATACAATGTCGCTGAGTGTGAATGGGGCGCAAGTGTCTAATCTCTAAATGAAGATGACAAAAAGTTAGCTGAAATCAGGCTTTCCAAAGAGAAAGAAGCTGCTGTAGGGCAGTCTGGGTTAAAAAAAAAAATGTTCCATTCAAATTTTATATTTCATTATAACATACCATCTAGTCTGTCTCTCTGGAAAAATCCAGCTGCTAAAAAAAAGATACATTATGAGTTTGTTCCTCACATTAAGACCCACAACGTGAATGTGAAGAACATCCCACTTTTGTGCTACCACATGGAGTTCAGGAGAAGCACTCATCCTAGATCAACTTCTGATGGTAAATTTAAAACTGAAATTGTTAGAAGATGTGAAAGTCACAACAGATGTTTCTGTAGTGGGCAATTTGTGTCTTTGATTACTGTTACTGGCCGTTTAATTTGATCGCCAAAGCCCTTTAAACGAAGAACAAATGTAGGCAGCATGCAGTAACTCTACCAAGTTGTGTCAGGATTTTATTAGGAGGCTAGTGTTTTTGACATATGCCTTATTTATTGCTTGATACATATTTATTTCTACATTCAGATTTATTATACTCAGGCATGTTAATAAGTTATGATAAAATGTTTTTGAACCCTTGTTTTACTTAGTTGCCTGCATGTTTTGATACTGTTCCATATTTGATGGAAGTGAATGGTTTTCAGTGTTTTCAACGAAGTAGATATTTAGGGTTAATATCACACAAAATTAATGCTGTCAAATGATTAATCACATCCAAAATAAGTTTTTGTTTACACAATATAAGTGTGTGTACTGTGTATATTTATTATGTATATATAAATACACAAACATACATGCATGTACTTTAAAATAATACATGTGTGTACTGTATATATTTATTATGTATATATAAATACACACATGCATGTATACATTTAAAAAATATGTTTTGTTTATATATAAAATATTTATATCTATATATCACATGTTTGTGTATTTATATATACATAATAAATATACACAGTACACACACATACATTATGTAAACAAAAACTTATTTTGGATGTGATGCACAAAATATTTGTTTTGTTCAAGCTACTTATGTTTTATTTTTCCTAATTTAATGTGCGACATGTAATAATGAATGAAGGCAGCATTACTATTTGGCTGGTTATGTGATCTCTGTCCACACAAGGAGACTCAAGCTTTGAGAATCGAAACCAACCTGTTTGATCTTCAGTATCTTCTTGTTTCACTTTGAATGCCTCTTCAATTTGAATGTCTTCACTCTCCTCCTTAATAAACGCCATCTTTAGTATGTCACGTGAATCTCACTTGCTTCTCCAGAAGTTTCTTCTCTGTGTTTGAGAGGAGGGAAAAAACGGTTTCAAAAAAACAAATCCAAAATTAATCTCCGAGTGCATCTAAATCAGCTCCCAAGTTCATTAGTCAGCACACCGGCACTCTAGTAACCCATGTAGCCCTAGTAGCCAGCGCAATCGGGCCAATTGCGGCTGAGTGTCGGCTCACTCGGCTGTGTTCTGGCAGCGGCTCACCAAAAGTGAGCCAGCTCTGGCCCAGTAATGGTTGCCAGATTTGGCCAGGCTTCGGATGTGCAGATCTGGCCTGAGTTGCACTGAGACACGGCACATTTAGCCACATTCGGCCCGATTACGGACCATAAGGGCTGGTCTGATTTTGGCTGAGATATGGGCATGCAGACCCGGACCAGTTTAGGTTGAGTGCTGGGGGTAGGTCTCCGTTTACAATGTGGTAAATAGTATGTAGCAATGACACTTAAACTTAAACATAATATCTTATGTTATTTCTTAGTGTATTTTTTATTTTAATTCCTATTAATATCTTTTTTCCTTTTATCCAACATTCTCTTTTTTTCTTTAACTACATTTGGAAATTAATGATTTAATTCATATAATGAAACAAGCTTAAAGTGGTTAAGGGAACTTCAACATTATTTTTGCTATGAGTTTCAAGACATGCGCAATAGCTTTGACATCTAATGACAAAACCTGATGGGCTTTTTGTGCTGCTAATTGCCAGAAGACCAGAAGAGCTTGCTACCCTGGTAAGTAAACATTTGATAATCTAACATATAATATCATTTTAATAAACCGTTCT
>NW_015549595.1:138311-148837 GCF_001515605.1 Sinocyclocheilus anshuiensis | reverse complement strand
GTGTCGGCTCACTCGGCTGTGTTCTGGCAGCGGCTCACCAAAAGTGAGCCAGCTCTGGCCCAGTAATGGTTGCCAGATTTGGCCAGGCTTCGGATGTGCAGATCTGGCCTGAGTTGCACTGAGACACGGCACATTTAGCCACATTCGGCCCGATTACGGACCATAAGGGCTGGTCTGATTTTGGCTGAGATATGGGCATGCATATCTAGACCAGTTTAGGTTGAGTGCTGGGGGTGGGTCTCCGTTTACAATGTGGTAAATAGTATGTAGCAATGACACTTAAACTTAAACATAATATCTTATGTTATTTCTTAGTGTATTTTTTATTTTAATTCCTATTAATATCTTTTTTCCTTTTATCCAACATTCTCTTTTTTTCTTTAACTACATTTGGAAATTAATGATTTAATTCATATAATGAAACAAGCTTAAAGTGCTTAAGGGAACTTTAACATTTTTTTGCTATACAAGTTTCAAGACATGCGCACTAGCTTTGACATCTGATGACAAAACCTGATGGGCTTTTTGTGCTGCTAACTGCCAGAAGACCAGAAGAACTTGCTACCCTGGTGAGTAAACATTTGATAATCTAACATATAATATAATTTGAATAAACCGTTTTACACATATAATATCAAAGTAATGTTTATTTATAATTAAGCTATAATTGTGAGTTCGCTGACATAGTGCTAGAGTTTAGCTCCAACCATAATCAAGCACACCTGATTCAGCTAATCAAGGTCTTCAGGATTACTAGGAACTTCCAAGCAGGTGTGAGTTGGAGCTAAACTGTGCAGAGCTGCGGCCCTCCAGGGATTGAGTTTGACACCACTGTACTGGTCTTTTCTTTTTTTTTTTTCTTCAATCAGTGCAAAGAAATGCAAGTACTGGCAGTGCATCAGATGGAGAGGTTTAAAAGTTCATCAAAAGATGGCTGCTGCTCACTTTGGACAGAGATGGGGGAAGAAAAGAGCGGGCCCGAATGCAAACAAATTATTCCAAAGGTATGTTCCAAATGTAAAAATTTACCAGTTACCATTCATGTTATCAAGTCAGATTCAGATAATCATATCTGATGAATGAATAATCACGTGTCATTGTCTGTTCCCCTTTTTGTATCTCTTTCTGTCAGTCTGTCCCTCTTTTAGAGTACGCTTGAGGAAGCTCCTGATTTTTTTTTTATAAATAAATTCTAATATCACTCATATTTTCATTGTGTGAAAACTTTCATTTATCCTTGGGGTGAAAGGAGCACATATGGATGTTATGGGGTAAATCATGGGGTCGGTGGGGATGCCATGAAAAGAAATGGTGTAATGGCCAAACCCTTAATCTTTGTAACGGTGACGATGTTTAGTTGACATGCATAAGTACATGTAGACTTAACAGTACTTTCCGTACCCACTGTATATATATATATATATATCAAACACACCAACCAAAATGGTACTCTTAGCCAGTAATGGCCTGAGTCTGGGTACTGAAACTGAGCCGAAACCACCGGCATTGGGCCACTCGTCGGTGTGATTGTGGCCCAATGCCGGTGGTGTTGACTCCGTTTTAGTACCCAGACTCGGGCCAGTACCGGCTAAGTGTTTCAATTCATGTCGGCGTGATTGTGGCCCAATGCCGGCAGTTTTGGCAGCCGGACTCCGGCCAGTGTATTTGGGCCAATTCTGGGGCATCATTCATCCCATGTCCATGCTGACTCTGGCAACCGCAGCCGGGCCAAGTTATTTCAACCGGCCTGCCGGATCTGGGCAATTATCGGGCCAAACTGTTTTGGCTACCTGGGAAGCGTTCTTAAATGGGCTGGGGCCAGTAGCATAAATATAGTCACTATGCTAAGAACTAGTTTGACCAACTAGCAGTTAGCCAAAAGGTAATCAGTTTTACTTTCTGGATTCAAATTAGATCAATCTACCCTTTTGTAACTGAGTTATGACCAGTCTCAAAGGAAAAAAAAAAGATGACTAACTTAGACTAGTTTAATTAGTTGATGCAACCGGCCTCTGATTAGCCAAAAATAAATAAATTAATAAATAATAATAATTCACACTTTTAACGTGCAAATGGTTTGTAAAAGGTGCCATTGCACGTTTGTGTTCTCGTTGCATTGTGACCAGCAGGCGTCCCCAGCATTAGGTGATTCGAGCGCCTCAATCCAAACAGGAAAAAAAAAATAAAAATTTATTTACGCCTCACGAGAAATTAGTCAATTTTATGAATGTTACTTTCTGAAATAAAACATCCTCACTAGCTGTTTATCACCCTATTTTAATGTGCATTTTGAAGTATCGCATGAGAAACGAGGGATGGAAACCCCAAATTTCGAATAAAAATCCCTTAATTCGCAAAAATGTTTTTACGCTCACTTGAGGTGGTTTTTGACTTGACTTGCGAAAAAGGGTTGATGCGAATAATGGGGGATGAAAATGCATTTTGCGAATAAATTCCTCCAAGTGCATCAAAAGTCATGTGACTGCGATATGGGATGGCAAAACCTGACTAATCAGTGGACCGATCTCATTCCACAGCATCTGAAATGTTGTTATGGTCATTTGGAAATGCTCGAGCAAAGTCTGTCAAAGTATTTCTGTATAATTGCCTCCCAGAAATGTCTTACACGACTGCGTTCCCAAACAGCAGCATCCACCTCCAAAAGCAATGACCGCATTCATTGTGTTTCGTCTGCTCGCTCTGAGGCGCAAGTAATTTATTATATATGAAAATTATTATATTCTCCTACTTTTCTTAGTGATTTATAGTGCCAGTTTATCAGGAAGTGACGATTTAGTTCTCTTTGACTTGTTGGATGGAAACGATGCTTGTATGAATTTAACTTGTGCGCAAAACCGGAATATCGCATAAAACATTTGCGCACAAGTTAAATTCGCAACTTTGGATGGAAACCCGGCTACTGATGCGACCGACAAATGCGATCTCCAAGATTAAATTTACCGCGTGAATCATTTTGGGAAGCATTGGTTCAATTGACTCTGAGTTTCGAAAAGCTTCATTTCTCCAATTACTATTTGCCAGTATCAGAATTAGTTTTTAAAATAAACTGATTAATGATATAAGGAGAGAAGCGAGATGCACCTTTTCTGTTACTCACGTGGGGGTGCGAAATAGCAACAAAATTAACGTTCATTAATGTTAGATAAAGTAGTACAATTTCACATTTAGTTATTATTAATTCACTACAAAGTTTTTTTTTTTAGATTAAACATCAAATTGCCTTACCGGTTTACAATGATTTAAAAAACTTTTGTGCAGCCAAATCACATCTAAAGTGTTTGCTCACACACACGCAGGAGCGCGGCGCAGACTTATGACGTCATGTCACCAGACCAAAATAAAAGTTCCGTTCAGTGTTCACTTCATAAGCAAAAATTCTCTACCTTTTCACATTTCTTAATTAGGGCTGGGTATCGTTCAAAAATGTTCGATACCGATACTTTGACTTCGATACCAGTTCCTGAACGATACTTTTTTGATACCAATTTTATGAAATCAATTTGAACAAGATTACATTATCTAAAAAAAAAAAACCTTTGGTTTTATTTTTCAACTTGTTGATGTTTATACAATCTCAAAGACTCATCTCCTGAGCCACTGCACAAAGGAACAAAATGTAACCAACACAATAAATCAGTGCAAATAGTTTTAATAAAGCTCAAATAGTCTTCAGTTTACACATCTGTTAGGCTACATTTACAATAGTGCGTGTTCGTTTTAAAACGCATAGCTCAGACAGAATCATGATTTCTATTTATTTTCCACTGATTTACTGATGAGCATTAGCAGCTTCCAGCGCTGTCTGCCTGTGTTCTCTCTTCCATGACTCAGAGTCAGAGCAGAGGTAATAACTAGGGCTGGGAATCGATTCCAAAAAGAATTGATTCTGAGGCGTTGGGAATCGAGAGTCGATTATAAAGTTTGGAATCGATTCCATCAAAGGGAATCGACTCCTCATTCAGAGCCCTTTTCAGTTCAACAAAGCTCATCTATGGGTGCCTCTCAAACGGAAGGCTGCATCCTACGAAGGCTGCACACATTTAAATTTACAAAAATAAACTGAAAGAAAACGAGTCGGTACTGAGATAATCTGAATTTTAGGATGCAGCCTTCCGTTTGAGAAGCACCATTCACATCCCTCATGCTCGCTAAAAGCCGTAATTACGAGAGTTGTGAGATAAAAGATTATTTTCATTTTTATATTTTTATTACCATTCGCCTCCCCCATGCTCGCTAAAAGTGATTAGAAGTCATTAGAACCAGTTAAAAATGTTACGGTGGACCTGGCTTGTCCACAATTTTGAGTGCTGCACGACAGAATAGATCATGACGTGATCAAGGGTCTTATGAGCAGGAAAATAGTTCTATCCTACACAATTACTCGCTAACAAAGGTTATTCGTCCAATTCAATGCATTTGTACACATTATTATTATTATTATTATTTTAAATAAACAAAATCACTGGTAAATAAAACACACCTTAGTATCGATATTTTTAGTTTGAGTATCGATACTTTCGATATATCGATACTTAGGATCGATACGCCCATCCCTAGCTTATCTATGGGTGCCTCTCAAATGGAAGGCTGCATCCTAAGAAGGCTGCACACATTTAAATTCACGAAAATAAACTGAAAGAAAATGAGTCGGTACTGATCATCTGAATTTTAGGATGCAGCCTTCCGTTTGAGAAGCACCATTCACCTCTCATGCTCGCTAAAAGCCGTAATTACGAGAGTTGTGAGATAAAAGATTATTTTCATTTTTATATTTTTATTACCATTCGCCTCCCCCATGCTCGCTAAAAGTGATTAGAAGTCATTAGAACCAGTTAAAAATGTTACGGTGGACCTGGCTTGTCCACAATTTTGAGTGCTGCACGACAGAATAGATCATGACGTGATCAAGGGTCTTGATCTTATTTCCATCTAAAATACTATTTTTTTTAAACATTTCTATCAGCCAATGTTAATTATAAAAGAAAACGTCCCGAGCATAGATCAGTGGCTGAGAGCGCATCTGATTGACAGATAAACCACGAGCTCTATCAGTTATTGTTAATGTTCTGGTTATTTTTTTTCAGTGTACAGTTTGTTAATTTTGTGCAAAGCATACAGTCAAAGTAAACTTCATCATTCAGCTGAACTGTACACATTTATTTTAGACACTTCATGTCATGTTCAATTCATGCGATAAACGCATGTCCCTGCTGAGCTGTGGGCTATGACTAATTTCACGGGCAAAGCAGACAAAATTACAATTTATGTATCATAATTTTTTTTTTTTTTACAAATAAAGCTTCATTTTATGATAAGGATACTTTCTACGACCTTTATCCTGCAGTCATGGTGAGATTATAGATTCCTTCAATCTAAAAAAAAACAAACAAGAATCGAAAACAACAGTGAGGAATCGATTCCAGAACCAGGAATCGGAATCGGACTCAATTTCAAAAATCTCGGAATCGAACAGCCCTAGTAATAACATATTTAATTTCAGCAACATTACATGGCCAAAACACGCATTAGACGGCAATCGGAAGTTATTACAAACACTTGATGGTGGTTTAAAGTGAGTTTTGAGTAAAAGCGGAATATAAATCTTATTTATTGTCTTATGTAGCATGATGCTAGTTTGCATGAATGGCCACATAACACGCGCTTTCGGTCGTGTAGTATGAACGGACATCTCCACGCAGCTCCCGCGCTACTCTCCATTGGAAATGAATGACTGAATGACCGGTATGTAGCTTGTCGGAGATAGTGGAAAGTCGGTTTGAAACGCAGTGGAAACGCCAGTATGAAGAGGATCGTTTTCATTTTAAAACAAACGCACCAGTGTAAATGTAGCCTTACATCTATGGGGGTTGGGACGCATTCACACTACAGCCTCGCGTGTGCGCCACAATAGTTCAGTTAACTATTTATTCCATTGTGTATGTAGCTTTAAAACACAGCCTGTCTAATATTCTATGATGGTCTCTGAGCAGTGAAAACCCTTCCTTGTTGTCAATCACAGACTATGACTAAAACTAAATCAAAATTTGCTGTCAAAATTCCTGCACTGCTAATCTTCCTCATAATACCCATGCCTCTCGCTCGGTTATTGTCTCACGAATTAAAGGGAATCTCATTGCTGAGCAAAGCTTTAGTTAAATAAGATTCACATGGTATTGGTGGGAAGTAGGATTTTGGTCCCAAATGAAAGATGTAACAAGCCCTAGCAGTGTTGCAAACACCTTCCTGTAGACATGCACGCTAAAGTGCTAGATGAATACAGGTCACTGTTTTAATAATTCTGTATATGTATTCAATTAATTTAAACCATAAATTCAACTTAAAAACACATGCACTCACTTTATATCAATTCATATATTCAGGGTTTGAAATTAACACCCGCCAAATGCGGGTAAAAATCAGCTGTGGCGGGTAACGCTGTCAAATCACTAGCCAATTTGGCTGGTTACTTTTCGTAAGTTATGTTCACTCGTTAATTTCTTGGGGAAGTTCATGCAAGCCAAATCTATGCAGGTTTAGCGCAAATACTGAACTCGTGAGACATGACATTATCGAGTATATTGCAAAAACTAAACACAACACACCTACAGAGGCACGCATACGCGACGTGATGAAGTCTTGTTAGACCAACACAGGCTTTAGTGCGCGTGCGCATTTAGAGTGCGTTCTTTCAGTGCATGATTCAGTCTATTAATATGCATTAAGAATGATCTGACTAAAACTAAATCAAAATTTGCTGTCAAAATTAACACTGAGAACAGTTTCTATTCTGTTTTTATCTGAGTTCCATAAGATGAGGTATGTTAGACCTAGGAACATTTCTCTTGCCATTTACTGTCATTGTCAGGAACATTTTTTTTTTTTTAGCAAAGGACAGCATATAATGAGTTTACGTTATAAAAAAAATAAATAAAAAAAGGAAAGTAACATCAATACAATGTGGGAACCATTTTATAAAAGCAATAAAATACTCAAAGCCTCTCGTATATTATTGCTTACTTATGAATGCTTGATAAATGACCCAAGAGTAGCCATATTCAAATCCAGACTGAAAACGTTTACCTGTGCATTCTCTGACTAAAGTCATTTCACAGGGATATATAGACCAACACAGGCTTTAGTGCGCGTGCGCATTTAGAGTGCGTTCTTTCACTGCATGATTCAGTCTATTATATGCATTAAGAATGATCACATAATTCAAGATAAGGGGGCAGAAAATGTATATATATCAATTCATATAGTTAATATCACACGAAGTGTGCAGCTTTTTCTTTAAAAATCAGCATGGTTTCAAATGTGATATTGATTTTATACAACAGTTCAATAAACAACAAGTTAATATCAAGAGACTTAAGTTTGAGACACCATATTGGCTGTTTTTTCGCTATTTCTGCTCTATTTCACCAACAAAAAAAATTCCAAACACAGCCGCAGCACTCTTTTGCGTCTCTGAGCAAACATGATGTTGTTTCGTTCCTGAATTAATCAACCGTTTAAATGATTCGGTTCAGTCGCAATTACTTACTTAACAGTGACTTGCTGCCACCTACTGGTGGTTTTAATTTCACATTTAAAGTATATTTTCATTTTTTAAATAATTTCAAATATCAGTATTCAACATTTCATGTTTAAAATATCAAAACATTATTTATGCATTTGTAACTGCATTCCATGTCCCTCTAAGCTGCATTAACGTATAAATACATCTAAATGGCACTTCATATGCAACTTCTGCAAAGATGAATTTTATTTATACTGATTTCATTTGTTTAGTAACAGCCTAAATGTATTATTATTATAATTAACGGATTAAATTTAAGAATTTGACTCAAAAGATGATGTACACTTTTAGAAAAAAAAAATAGCTTTATAAAAGGTAAAAATGCCCATAAAAGGTAACAATCAATTTAAACTTATTGGAAAATATTAATTTCTATCACTGCTGTGAACTGACCACACAGAATATGAAGAATATCAAAAACTTTAGGAGTCAGCTGTCCACGGTAGTCCTTAAGATATCAGCACAATTACACACTCAGCAAAATATTGTCTTTTTTTTATATATATATATTTTTTTTGGCTAGAAGTTATGAATGGCCAGTAACTTAAACATTTAGTAGCCAAATTGGCTGGTGAGTGAAAAAGTTCATTTCAATCCCTGTATATTTATATATGTGTACAACAAATCTATTCTTTCAAACCATTTATTTTACTAAATACATTTAAAATAGCATCTCATGCCATTTTCAATGGCCATTTAAAACCCTTTCCATAAAAAGAACAAAATGTAGGGTCTCACATATGCATGACTTTTCAGGTGTATCTTAGTGTGATTAAAAAATAAAATAAAATAAAACCCTGCTTCCTGCAGAATGAATATGCAGGTGATTGTGGAAATTGCTTCTTTTTCTAAACTTCTTGCCACACTCTTCATACTTAGCACACTTCAAAGTCCTCTCTCTAGTGAGGACACTTCTGTAGTTCTCAAGGTTTGCTTTGTTTTAAAAAGTCTTTCAACAGTGATGGCACATGAAAGATGTCTCTCCAATGAGAGATACTACATGATTCTTAAGGTGTTTCCTGTCTGTGAAACACCTTCCACACACGGATGACATCTAAAACAATTTTCTTGAGTGAATTCTCACGTGGTTATTAAAGGGGTCATATGACGTTGCTAAAAAAAGAACATTATTTTCTGTATTTGGTGTAATTAAATGTGTTTATGCGGTTTAAGTTTCAAAAAACGTAATTTTCCACATACTGTGCATTATTGTTTCTCCTCTATTCCCCGCCTTTCTGAAACGCATCGATTTTTACAAAGCTCATCGCTCTGAAAAGCGAGGTGTGCTCTGATTGGCCAGCTATCCAGTGCATTGTGATTGGCCGAATACCTCAAGCGTGTGACGGAAATGTTACACCCCTTAACATATTGTGATGCCGTGTCCCGGAGCGACGAGACAAAAACATTAAAACCCATTATAAACGAGGCATTTGTTGCATCCAGTGGGGACATAATTACGGATTATAATGACCCAAAACTCGCGTTTGAATCATCAGTGGCAAATCCTTTAAATGAAAACGTACTTACAGTCTGTGAGTCAGAGCAGCCGTCATTGTAGTCTACTCTCCCAGGATCAGGAAACAGTCCTCCATAAAATGTGCTGCACACATCTGAATATTTGGGTTGAACGGTTCCGGAACAGTGTTGTAAATATAACTTAGCCACTGATTTCTAGTCGCGTCCTCTTTTGGAAGGCCAAACAAAGTGTTCTTTTGGACTGATGCATGCAACACCCGCTGAGTGCCATGAAACAGCTTGAAAGATCAAATACAATTTTTAATATAACTCCCGACAGGATTTGTCGGAAAGAAGAAAGTCATATACACCTACGATGACTTGTGGGTGAGTAATTTATGGGCTAATTTTCTTTTTTGGGTGAACTAACCCCAGTGTTGCCAATTTAGCAATTTTGTTGCTAAATTTAGCAACTTTTCAGACTACCCTAGCAACTTTTTCTTCCAAAAGCACCTAGCAACAAATTTAGCAATTTTAAAAATTGATTTGGCAACCTTTAGCAACTTTTGATAAGTGACTCAGACGATAAAAAGGCACACATTTTCCATCCAAATTACACAAAAAGAGGAAACCAAAGATGCCTAGCAGTCACACATCACGTGAATTGAGTTAGCTGCTATTTGCAATTGTTCAATTAATAATAATAATTGAATCATTGTTCATTTATGATACACTTTGTTAGGAGCTTGTACTTGTGATTGTTGATCAGTTAGTACGCTGGTAGAAAAACAGAAAAGATACTAGTAATTTTCCAGGACATTACCCATTACCCAATATATTACCCAAGTTAGCTGCTATTTGCAATTGTTCAATTTAATAATAATAATAATCTAATAATTGTTAATTTATGATACACTTTGTTAGTAGCTTGTACCTACGATTGTTGTTCAGTTAGTACACTGTAAGAAAAATGAAAAAGATACTAGTAATTTTCCAGGACATTATCCATTATCCACTGTAACCCTGTAACCCGAAAACACAATGCGTAATTTAAAAAATCAATACGGAAAATTATTTCATATTAACATAGTAGGTTGTGCCCTATTTTTACACACTTTTCTTAAGAGTGTAGCATACTAACTAACTACTAATACACTGCTTAAAGCATAATTGTTGAGAATGTGTAGTATTACTAGTTTACTAGCTATTAAAAAAAACTTAAATTGTAATCATTAAAAAATGTGTAGGTGTTCAATAATTCAATGTATTTAAAAATACATATATAATGTGTTAACATATAAATTAACATATATATATATAAAGTATATATTTTTGCTGCGATTTGATGTTGTGACAATTTTGCGTCGTGATTATGCAATGACTTCATCGTGCAATGACATCACAACGTCATTTAGCAACAAATAAACAAAACTGTAAATTCTACTCCTTGTTACAAGTATGGTAGAACCAT
>NW_015549595.1:132090-138164 GCF_001515605.1 Sinocyclocheilus anshuiensis | reverse complement strand
AACACGGTGTTAGCTTTCACTGTTATGCTGATGATACTCAGCTCTATATTTCTTCGCAGCCCGGCGAAACATACCAATTTGAAAAACTTGCGGAATGCAGTCGATATAAAAAACTGGATGATGAGTAATTTCTTACCGTTAAATTCTGAAAAAACAGAGGTGTTAATTATAGGACCTAAAAACTCTGCATATAATAACCTAGAACACTCTCTAAGACTTGATGTTTTTTCTCCATTCTGTCACCGATGGAGTTTTGGTTCCTTGCCGCTGTCGCCTCTGGCTTGCTTAGTTAGGGACACTTCATTTCCAGCGATATCGTTGACTTGATTGTACAGAGACTATTTAAACTGAACTGAGCTGGATGATGACATCACTGAATTCAATGATGAACTGCCTTTAACTGAAAAACGAGTGTTTACTATTGTCATTTTGCATTATTGACACACTATTTTCCTAATTAATGCTATTCAGTTGCTTTGACACAATCTGTATTGTTAAAAGCACTATATAAATAAAGGTGACTTGACAAATCAACCTTCCTTTAGCAACTTTCTCTGAAAATTAGTTGGCAACACTGCTGAAACTCTTTTCACACTGATCACATACATGTGTGTGGTTTCTCTTTGGTGTGAATTCTCATGTGAGTCTTAAGAGTTTCTTTTCGTGAGAAGCTATTCCCGCACAGTTTGCAGGTGTAAGGACACTCTCCAGTGTGAGTTTTCATGTGGGCATTAAGGGTTCCTTTATGTGTAAAACTCTTTCCACACTGATCACATGTGTGTGGTTTCTCTCCAGTGTGAATTCTCATGTGAATCTTACGACTTTCTTTTCGTGAAAAGCTCTTCTCACACAGTTTGCAGGTGTAAGGGCTCTCGCCAGTGTGACTTCTAATGTGGCTATTAAGGGTTCCTTTATGTGTAAAACTGTTTCCGCACTGTTGGCATGTGTAAGGTTTCTCTCCAGTATGAACTCTCATGTGGACATTAAGGTTTCCTTTTTGAGTGAAACTTTTTCCACACTGTTGGCAAGTGAAATAACTTCTAGTTCCTGTGTTTTGAGCTTTTTTTTGTGAAGAAGTATTTTCAGTCTGTGAGTAACAAAAAATGTTTTCTTTAGTTATGAAGTCATGATGTTTTTCATACAGATCCTTTTCTTCCATTTTATCTAGTTCTTCGCTCTCTTCTTTCAGTGCCATTAGGCCTAAGGAAAAAATTGACAAAATACAAGTTAACCCCAGTTTACCGGCACATAGCAACATGTTTTAATATATACACCAGTGGTTTTCAATCCTGGTCCTGGGGACCCACCGCTCATTGGGGATCCACCACACATTTTGTGTGTCTCCCTTATTTACCACACCTGATTCAGATTACCAGCTCATTAGATGAGAGCTCCAGTGTGTCAGATAAGAGAGATATACAAAATGTGCAGAGCAGTGGGTCCCCAGGACCAGGATTGAAAACCACTGACGTACACATTTAAAGCATCAAGTCCAACAACATGTATGCTAGAAATTAGGGATGCATCAATACAGTTAGGCCACGGTTGATTACACACCTCGTTTTTTTAACCACAGTTTTTGGTTATGTTCGGTTCTGATGGCTTGGCACATCAGTGTTTTTTGCGATTTGCAATTTAAAATGTGATAAAAAAAGCACACTTCTGTACACCGGAGAAAAACATGGATTATCATAAACTTCTTTTGATAGAAGTATTATTTTTCCTATTTTTACACAAAATAGGATGGATTGGCCATTATTGAGCGCTATAAACAAATGTAATGTCTGTTTCATTCATACTGGAAGCCAGAGGGCGCCCGTATGCATAAACTCCACATATGCATCACAAAAGTAATAGAAATTACGACACTCCAGGAAATCCCTAATATGGACAACCATAGATACGCCACATACGACCGCTCCAGACACGTCTGCCATCTGAGAACTGTCTATATGCTTTAGCAAAAGCATCTTAAGTCTACTAAAGATATAGATATTCATACATGCGTTTAACTACAGTTGCAGTGCTGATGCACGGACCGACTTTGACATTCCAGTATGGGGGACAGCTTACGTATAGATGCCCATGGAAACTTCCGCTAATAGGGCATCTAGCTATACATAGCTATGTGGACAACAGCATCCAGCTATCGCTGTGACAGAGTACAAATGTTTTGAATTATGAAACATGAAGACAATAAACACTCGACTGCAGCAATATATGGTTTATCTGTGTTCTTCAAGCCATCTTGGTTATTTTCATAATAATTAAGTAAACTTATAATCCATTACTAATCGACATAGCCTTTTACTCTTACCCTTTTAATCTTTGTGGAAATTTCAAAATTATTTGTCTATAAATAAGAAAATGGAAACGACATTACAGTACAGTACAAACTATGCCTTCTAACTGTGAAGTCACTCTTTATTGTATGATATATTTCGATAAGAAATTGTGGTTTAGTTACAATCTGCAAACATAAACATAAGTCTTGTACATTTTAATATTACTTTGGTCAAAAGTAGTAAATGCCAAACACATGAGATGCCAGGTCATTGATATGGTTATCATGGTGTCAATCATCACGATTTCGAGAGTTCTGTTCCATACACACACAAATCTATAATTTAAGGGATTCACTCTCGTATTTAATGCGTTTGTCACAACTGAAACTTTACAGTGTGTACTTGGCCTTACTTGGTTAGCTAAAATTATTTAGTGTTTGTTAGTGCTTTAAAATTCCTTGGTATGCATAATCACAGTTGTGGGTAAGTTTGCCAGCTGTGCTGAATTAGTTGGGAACATCCTGTATTTTGGTAGTAATTCCTGGACGGTTTATGGGATGTTTACTGATGAGGTTGAAAGTGAGATTACACTAATGTGTTAATATTGCATTAACTTCAACAGCAATAAATTCTACACACGAGATACTTTCTTTACACGCAGTATTTGTTGCAGTCTGATGACATGTTTTTCTGTCCCATTTTGATTGACAAGATTGATCTGCCCTGATCATTGGCTGTTTTTAAACAATCGGCCAATGTCAAGTGCAAATAATTGCTTTTATTGGCCAATACCGATTTTTTTCTACTCGCCTACTACTTTCCTCATTCATTCTTGTTAATATTAACATCCCTCCAGCATAGGGCTGGGCGATATGGCCAAAAAAAATTATCACGATAATGTTTTTTCATATCAGTCGATATCGATAATTATCACGATAAATGTCAAAGTTTAAAGGCAGATTTTTGCTCCAATGTGGAAGTTGTAAAAACCAGACAAGTTAATTGTGGTTTTAAACTATTCTTTATGGTCAGAACACGACAAACACTACACGTTTTTGAATTCTTTACACTTTTCCAGTCATTTTTCCTTAAAATAAATATCTTAATAGAAAAAAATAATTTCTTAGTTCTGCACATTCTAATTAGTAATATTGTTTCAAATCAAGAAACAGGTTTGTGTTGCCTGATAATATTAATGATAATATAAACAAATTTTGTCTCTTAGAAATACACATTTAATAGTAGCTTAAGTTAGGATGCAGATGTAGATTCATGTTCATTATCAAAATCAGTAATATCTGTAAAGTATTGTAGCAACCTCATTTTTATATGGTGAAATTTAATTATTCTGACTGTTTGATTAAAAAAAAAAAATGTTATTAACCAATGGTCTTCCATAGTAGCATACATTTAGATCATGATAATCACAGTTTAAAAAAACACAAATATAGCACCTCAATACCATGGTAAAAATGTAATATGGTTTTTAGGTATCTGTATGAAAAACAGTAGCTAGTCTAAATAAATTTAGTATAAATGCATAAACGCTATAGCCTAATCACAAAAAAATACTGTAATTATATTCCGTTACTCCTCCAATACATTTAAAACATGTCTACATTAATAATATAAATTCGACACAAATACCCACATTTCTGACACAATACCATGGTGCAGTTAGTGCTACTACAGTAAATCTATGGTAAATTATGGCAATTTGTAGATTAAAAAGTCTTCTAACTGTATCGTTGCGCACAGTGTTTCTCCTATTTGTCGGCGCCGTTTCATCTGGCTGTAAACAGAGTTATTTGTGTCCTTCACTGAATGCAAGCGCTTCACACTGGATCTCACAGCACCGTTTGATCGAGACTCATCAGCGAGTAACGCATCTGCTATAGTGAAGCTCATGCCGCGCCGCCGTTTAAACTTTGGTCCGAGCGGATAAACGGTCCGAGTAACGCGCTTCAAATGAGTTTGTGCTCTTTCGTTCCGTCTTTGCCTCATAAACATTATCGAAAATTTATCGACCTCTTGTTATCGTTTATCGAGGAAATTTATATCACGCAATAATTATCGTTATCGATTTATCGCCCAGCCCTACTCCAGCATGTTACCTATCTCACCAGAGACAGTAATACACTGGACCACTGTTACACCACAATAAAGAATGCCTATCACTCTGTCCCATGTGCAACTGTAGGGCTCTCTGATCACTGTCATCTTATACCTAAAATAACTTCCTTGTTTACAACCCTGTTTCAGTCTTTCAATACAAAAGTCTTTATTGCTGACTCACTCATAAAAGGAGTCTCTTGTCGGCATCTAATGGCGGAAAAATGTAACTAATCACCACGACAAACACACACACACACCTTTTCCCAACACTAAATACTATGATTAAATACTACTATTATTTATATAAAATATTATTTATTGAATAATAATATTTCATAACAACAACAGCCATCATAAAAGTTGCAAGACAATTCAGTCAAAAGTACAAAGGCAGCACTCTGATACAGCACTTCATTTATATAAAATACAAACGTTATGAGATTTTGCCCTTAGCCAAAACTATTTGCTCTGCAACAAATAATAGATTAATGAGATCAAAGACTGCCCGTTAGATTTACCCTAGGGTTGGACCGATAGACGATGCCATCGTCCATCGCCGATGGCTGACAGACATCATGACGTTGAGCCGGCATCGTGATCCCCCCCCGCCAATACCTCCCGCAATCCGCCACATCCCAATTCCGTGTTCGGAAAGTAAATTACGTGTACTACAGAACCCCAAAAGGGAATAAATAGAAAAAAATATTTCAATACTTTCTCTCGCAATTATATCATTGGGTAATTATACTGTATATAAATTGCGGGCATCAGGGAGCCGCTACTAATATGCAGGGCATTGAAACGGCTTTCGAATGCGCACTCTCATTTTACTTTCACTTTCGAGATTTGCGATCACACTCTATATTACGGACCAGTATTGCCGCTACCACACATTTTACAAGATTATATATTTGTCAGTGGTGCTCAGTATCTGCAAATCATTCGCCATTGTCCTATCAGTCATCTCTCCTTACTCTGTGTATGTGGTAAGCGTAGAACACGTTATTTGTTTTCCGTGCCTTTCTGCATACGGATTCACGCTTCGGGCACACCCCCTAACCCTGCCCCCCGATGTCTTCGTCCATCACGATGTTTCACTGTAGACATCATCCGATGCCAATTTGGAAGATATCGCCCAACCCTAATTTACCCAAAATGAATTATATCTCATGTTTAACCACTATAGAGACATCAGAGCCAGTGAGGTAAGAACTGGCCACGGTAAGGCTGCTCTCAGTGAGTTCATTAGCACTGAACAGCCACTAACGCCCTGGAGCTCACATCTCCGAAAACAACGAAGCAAATTTTCAAATCGATGTTATCTTCATTAACAAACTGCACATCTGAAGTCTAAACAATTACATTCTCGCCTAAAAAAACTCTTAAAACTACATTCTGTGAAACAAAAACAGTATTATTTATAAAATGAGTGAAATGGTTGGAGATCTGTTATCACCAGAAAATTGTACTCCTGGAAAAGGCTCTGAGCCAATCAGATTCGAGGACCAGAGAGAAGAAAAAAAAAGAAAAAAACAATTAATGACAACAATATCTCTCTCAGGAACCATTCTGCTAAGCTGATTGTGTAGTCACACAGTGGCTCTGTTCACACCTGGCATTAGCACGCATCTTGGGTGACGCATATGGCTACATTCTTTTATTACAGGGTTAGTT
>NW_015549595.1:116446-127721 GCF_001515605.1 Sinocyclocheilus anshuiensis | reverse complement strand
CAATTAGCAGCAGACAGTGCATAGCATCTGCAGATACAGAAGTCTGAGCACACCAAAACACACCTCAATTTATCAAACGAACACAACAGACAGAAAGTCAAACACACCACTGGGGAAACGAGAAATAACTTGCAGCTTCCACACCAATGCCGGCATTTGCATTTAGGCAAGAAAGCCTTATTATACGTAATTAATTGGCCGTTATTGTTCTAAATTAGCCTGCTACAAGCCTGGCCATTAATCTTCCATGTGGTCTGATTGGTAATCCATGGCTGTTTGCTCTGAACGGACAGCTCTGAAATGTATTGCTAGTTTTCTTTCTCTCCTGACTCTCTTCTTAGCAAGACCATTAGTATGGGCTCAATTCGGCATTTAACATTTAGCTATTAAATCCACACGGTGCATTTTCAGAAAAACATTCGCCTCCTTTGTGATTAGATACCATATGAAGGGACGGAGCCTTACAGATAAAACCACTCAATTTCGAATAAACGTCCAAACATATCTGGAAGGCCTGCAAGGTATTTGAGGATTTGTGAAAAATGAAAGTTAGAACTCATGTAAACCACTAAGGGTTTAAAAGCTGCACATGAGGCCCCATATTATCCTGTTAGGTATTATCTTCAAGAATCAGTAAGTATACCATATGCTGTTAAATGTTTAAAAAATCCTCATATGCACACTAAAAGCACCTCATTGTCTGGCAGCTTGCTACAATGCGTATCGTACCAATAAAGTATTACGTCATGTGAAAAGCATTAGTTACCTTACTATAACCGGCAAATGGTGAGCCCTTGGTGTGTTGTAGAGATAAAGTTACTCTGGAAAGGGGGTAACTATAGAAATGTGGTTTTGAAATATAGTCTGTATGCCACCGGGTGGGCTAGACATCAGTTTCAATCTCATCTTATTTAATTCCGGTCAACTCTCTAAACTAGATGTGGGGCATGGAAAAACCTACAATTCATAATAAGAATATAGTGCAGGTTTTCATAACATGACAATGAGCTTTGAATCACCAGGCAAAAAACTGCACTTTACCAGCCAAAAATTCAAAATGAACAAATAAAAATTAAGTATAAGATAGATAAATAAATACATGCATGCATCCCAAATTCAAGGGAAGATTCATCCAGCATCAGACTGATGATCCAGCAGAACTTGCAGCAATCAGACTGCAAGCTCAGCAACAGACAGACACAGTGCTTAAATCACTGATCTTAGATCAGCAGGGAGCAGTCAGCCAGACTCTCACTGTAGGGCTGGTAGGGAGCCCCATTTAGATCAATAGATAGTGAGTAACCGCAAAACAAAGGGGAAATAGGGACCCTGAGAATGCTCTAATTGGATTAGCTAAATGCGATTCCATTCCTGCAAAAATCAATGTGGTCAGTAGACTGAATCCCTTCTTTTCTGTCCAAAAGACACTGTTAGTTTTTTTCCCTCCCTTCGATACTCTCACAGCTGTCTGCGTAAGTGTACAATAAAGGTACACAAAGAGAAACTCAGGAAAGACAAGCAGAATGACTCTCTTGTTTACAGTTAAAAAATCTAAACATAACATTAAAAGCAGCAAAAGCACCTGCGAAGCAAAACTGTGTAACATACTTTATTTTGAAGAAAAGTGTTGTATTTAGTTTTGATCCCCTGACAGATTTTTTTCACTCGCTGGGCTTATTCTTAAAATTAGAAAAAGTGGAACAATACAATAATAATACTAAGCTACTATACAATAATACTAAGATGAAAGAGATTGCCATCTTAGAAATTTCTGTAAGACGGCTAAATAAAAAAGGTTGGTCATTAAACACTCAGGAAATTCTTTAAACTTTGCTTTTGTGATGGTATGATAAGCTTGCAAAATTAATGTCAAGAATGTGAATGGTTTATCACTGTCAATGTCAATGTTACTGTCAATGTTATTCATGTTCTAAGGCCAGTTTGCATGCCGGCCTATGGGTTTATTCAATACAGACTGACTGCATGCATGCCTCTATCTTTACAAGCAATGTTCCAGTACTGGATCCCATTGTCTTCTAAATCCATAGTATTGCTGTTGTCAAGTACGATAAGCAGCTTCATGACACCACAAAATAGGCTTGATGTTGTTAGATAGGCAGGTCATTTCTTCCAACATCTCCATTAGGCCCAGAATCACACAACTGTCAAAGACGACAAGCATCTTTGTTTTTAAATCTGTTTTTTGTTGGTTAACAAGAAGTGTTAAGAATGTTAAGAAAGTGCAAGAAAATAAAGATTGAAAAGAAGGTACTGCTTGAGCTGCAGGGTATAAGAAGTCTTCCTATAAAACACCATAAAGTCTCTTTACTTTCTAGAGGCCAAAAATGGGGAAGGGATATTAATAGTGGCATACAGTATAGGTCAAGATAATCACACAATTCACCCTCAAGTTATGATACAATTACAAATTTTTAGTTTATATATGAGCAATATCACATGAGTAGCAGTGAGATATGGCCGTATATCAGCACGTGATTCAGCCGTAGGTACAGTAATCACAGCTGTGCTGATATACAGCCATATCACACGGCTACTCGTTTATACAACAGTTCGACCGCATGAGTGTGTAAAGACATAAAAAACAACAACGGAATGTCTTTAAAAACCCCTTTTGTGTGGAACTACTTCCTTCCGCCATAGATTCAAATCTCAGTTTGACAGTTTACAGCTGAGACCAAGCCTCGTTGCTAATTTGAAAATGTCAGTTTAGAACCATCAGGAACACACACAAGATTTCCCAATACTAAAAACTACTATTAAATACTATTATTATTTACATAAAATATTATTTATTGAATAATAATAATACATAATAAACAACAACAGCCATCATAAAAGTTGCAATTCAGTCAAAAATACAAAGGCTGCGGGGCGGGTTCATGAGCGCTGAACAGCCGCTAACGCCCTGGAGCTCACATCTCCGAAAACAACGAAGCAAATTTTCAAATCGATGTTATCTTCATTAACAAACTGCACATCTGAAGTCTAAACAATTACATTCTCGCCTAAAAAAACTCTTAAAACTACATTCTGTGAAACAAAAACAGTATTATTTATAAAATGAGTGAAATGGTTGGAGATCTGTTATCACCAGAAAATTGTACTCCTGGAAAAGGCTCTGAGCCAATCAGATTCGAGGACCAGAGAGAAGAAAAAAAACTTAAAACGTATCTTTGATCATCAAAATTACACTTTTAAATGTTTTTCTTGTGAAAATAATTTTCTCATGCCTTAAAATAGCTTGAATGTAACTCTACACCCTTGCCTCATTTACTATACGCTGATCTATGAATATGCAAATTAGTCCCGCCTCTACTCAGTCACACCAGCCAGCGCCTCCTGATCCACTGAACTGTAGTAAACGCAAAACAATGGCATATTAGTGGCGAGCGGTGACTTTTTTAACCAGGTATGCTGAGTGATAAGATTAAGCCCCCCTCCCCATCGCTTTTAAGACACACTCAAAGAGGAAAACACTGTGGCAGGTGTCGATTTAAAAGTATGCACATTCCTAATTTATTTGTAAAGGAAATTCATCTCTAATCCTTTTTCTATAGTTTGAGGTAGTTATTCGAATGCTAGAAAACAGCTGCTTTTCTGAGTAAAAACCGCCAAATAAAGTAGTTACTTTATGATATATTCAGAGGGTGGGGAGATGGGGGATTCCCCCGCACTATATGTCTCTGCATCGACTGAATGATTTATTTATTAATTTATTCATTAATTCATTCATTTTTATTCCCAGTAAACTCCCACCCGGGCGACACTACTCCAATAATAGACCATGCAAAATAAAAAAAATAAAAATAAAAATAAATGAATACATCAAATTAAATAAATAAAATAATAATAATAATAGTAGTATCTTTAAAATATTGCCAAGTAATGTTGCAAACAACAATAAAATCAGAAAATGACTTTAATTGTAAGTGACACAAGTATACGGAAAATATACAGTTATGATGTCTTTTTTTTTTTCATATGATTTAGTCGAGTTTCGGCAATCGAGATCTGACAGCAACAGCGGATTTTTCCACTTGGGCGAGCGCTTTGCAGACAGCTTACCTCGCTCATGAAATCTCCTGCAGACCAGCAAATCACTGAGAACGCGCTATAATCCTGAAGAGTCACAGCAATAGAGCGGAGGAGAATCCGCTCGCCCGGAAGCAACCGCAACTGAAAATTGCCGTTGTTTTCAAATAAATAATTTTACATGCTTATTCCCAACACTTTATTAAGCTTTAAGTCACATCTCAAATGACAAGATCAACTTATAATCATGTTTATATTAATTAGCCCGTGAACTCATTCTCTCAGACAGCCTGGGTATGTGGAGCATTCGCAGCTTATATGGACGGAACGCCACTGTGGCATTCATGGATAATGACTGATAAAACTATATTTTTACTAGCGGACAACTACAGTGAATACTGTAACATTCATTAAAGTTACTTACTTGACGATGTTGTGTCCTAAAATGCCTTGAAGACTCGAATGCAGCCGTTTGTGATTCTTAATTCGCGCCCGCGAGCATACGCTTCTGAAGTGCAGACGCAGCTGCGGGAGAGGTGCGTCTGACTCCGGGCTACTTTTACACTGTTGCCACGGGTTATAATGCAAGTTAGCGGTTCTAAATTCACATTGAACCACAGCTTCATGGGTTTTTTGCTCTGATTTATTGTTGGTTTTGTGCTGGTATTGGTGTATTTTGCATGCTAGTGATAGGAATCGATCACTTGACGTGATTGGTTATTGGATTGTGACGTAGCAAACCGAGGGCCGCTTCAAACCGCATTTCTGGGACTGCCTTTGGGAAACTACAGTTTTAAGGAGAATATACTCAGCAATGGTGTTGATTAATAGATTGGCACATAGTTTGTCTAAAAGCATATTAAAAACACCACATAGACAAATAAACAACAAAAAACTTGATTTTCACTACAGGGGGACTTTAAGAGATTTATATATAAGTTAGCAGTTGTACAAAATGTAAACTGATCAGCTTTTTATCTGTGGTTTGTTCTGTTTGTTGTCACTGTGTGCTCCAGGGTGTGCCCTAAATTATGGTGACCACTACATTGAATGATCTGTTAGGCCACTTATATGACATTCTTCAAAAATATAAATTTAGTATCATATCAATATCAATTAAAATTTCTGTAGAGGGCAAAATTTGAATAAGATATAAATGAGAATGGAAACCAACCTGTTTGTTCCTCAGTATCTTCTTTTTTCACTCTGAATGCTTCTTCAGTCCTCATGTCTTCACACTCCACTTTAATCAGTTCCAACATTTTCATGTCTTCACACGTCTCTTTAATAAATTCCAACATTTTAATAAGATATGACTAAATTAACTTTTGAGAATGGAAACCAACCTGTTTGTTCCTCAACATCTTCTTGTTTCACTCTGAATGCTTCTTCAATCTTCACGTCTTCACTCTCCTCTTTAATAAACGCCATCTTTAAAAAGTCACATGGATCTCATTTGCTTCATCGGGAGTTTTTTTCTGTGTGTTTTGGCAATTTTTGTTTAAGATAAGAATAATTAACAGAAAGGTACGTCTTATTTATTACATGGCATATTTATTGGTTAATAGATTATACTTAATAAATCACACTTTTATGAAAAAAAAAATTTGTATTGATCTGTAAAAGTTGCCATCATACACGTTTGTGTGCTCATTGCATTGTGCATTTACATTTTTGGAACAACGTGTCGTCAACAGGTCTTCCAGCCAATTCTATCAAACCTTTACAATTAATCCAGAACGCAGCAGCAAGATAAATTTTTAATGAGCCGAAAAGAATGCACGTCACGTCTCTGTTTATCAATTTTCACTGGCTACCAGTAGCTGCTCGCATAAAATTCAAGGCATTAATGTTTGCCTACAAAACCACCACTGGCTCTGCACCCCTTTACCTAAATTCATTACTTCAGACTTATGTCCCCTCTAGAAGCTTGCATTCTGCAAGTGAACATCGCTTTATTGTGCCATCCCAAAGAGGCACAAAATCACTTTCACTCGCTTTTTCATTAACTGTTCCCTCCTGGTGGAATGACCTGCCCAACTCAATCCGAACAGCTGAGTCCTTAGCCATCTTCAAGAATCGGAATTCTTCCATCTTTATTTGACCCTCTAACTCTAGCACTCTCTATTCTAAATCTATTCTTTATAAATAAATAAAAAATCCCCCCAAAAAACTTGCCCCTTTTAGACTTGCACTCTATTCATTTACCTAACTGCTTGTTTTCTTTAAAAACAAAACAAAAAAACGAACACTAGCTTCTCTAATCGTTTTGTATTCTATCTACTTGTTTTATTTTTATTTATTATACAATTAACAAAAGCAAAAAAGGCCTCTAACACTAGCTTGCTCTAATCTTTTTCTATTCGATCAGTTTTTTTTATTTATTATATAATAAAAAAACCTTGCTACGTGTACAGCATTAAGCAAACTGAGACTTGTTATAGCACTTGTATATCATTGCTCTTTTGTTGATTTTGATTGCTTCCATTGTCCTCATTTGTAAGTTGCTTTGGATAAAAGCGTCTGCTAAATGACTAAATGTAAATGTAATGTAACCGTGTGGTGATTCGAGCGCGTCGAGACAGTGAATCATTCATGTCAAATTCCGAAAAACAAATATTTCTCCATCACTTCTTGCCAGTGACCGAAATCCTGTTCACGACAACCTGATTCAAAATATAGAGAGCAAGATGAGACGCACCTTTCCGTTACTCATACGCGGACGCACAAAAACGAAATTAATGATAGATAAAGCACCTTATAATACATTACTATAATTTACTATAAAATATACAAAAAATAACTGAACGGTCTGTATAGATTTAAACACCTTAATTGCTTAAAACACAAACCTTTCTTCAGCCAAAGCACAACAGACGCAGCCTCATGACGTCACATCGCTATACCAAAATAAAAGTCTCGTTCACACGCTGCGGTGTCTCAAATCACAAGCATAGAGCGCATAGAAATTTACAGGCATAAATATATACACAAATAATAAAATAGATATCAAAGGAATTCAGGATTGAACTTTTGGTGGAATACATATTTAAATTATGTTTTTATAGATGTAATACGTTATTGTCTAATGATGTACTGAAAATATATTGTGAGATTCTGTGTAAAAGCCAAAACTGTGATGTTTGGGTACAGAAACCATTTATACCAAATATACCTGTATTAAAATGCAAATTGTGTTTGAGTTCATAAAGCAGAGTTCATATTATTCAGTACTGAAGCGCACATACATTTTTTCCCCCTAATATTATAACTATGGCCATGGAAAGTTAATTTGAGTTTTTTAAAAATACCTGAAAATATGTATAATATGTATAAGAATATATAAAAGAAGAAATAAAAATAAGAATGTCAAGTTTAAATGTGATTCCTTAAATACCAAAAAGTATTTAAATACCAAAAAGTACTGAGTATCTGTTTGGTTTCTTCCATTTGAGTAAACCGTTTCCAGCTGGTGGATCGACTTACCTATCTCAATTTGAGCAGCTGTGTCTTTAACCATTTTCAAAAAATGTCTAAAGGCACATCTTTTTTGTCAGCACCTGACCAATTAATATTAGTACTTACCTATTCTATTTTATTCTATTTGTTTTTCTAATTTATATATTAAAAACATAATAATACCTTGTGTACTATTCTAGACTAACTGAGAATTTGTCACAGCACTTGTATACTGTTGCTCTCTTGTTGGTCTTCTATTGCTCTCCTAATTTGTAAGTAATTTTGGATAAAAGCGTCTGCTAAATTATAAATGTAAATGTAAAAGCAGTTATGTTTCTGAAAGCCAAAAGCACTTTGAGCCATTCGCAATGTTAAAAGGAAAATGTAATATAAAAAAATAATAGCTTTAAAGTTTCTTTTATGTTTGTTTGTTTGTCTGAGTTTATGCAAGTAATAATTTAAAATCTTAACAATATGGATTATACATTTAATATACTAATTACTTAGTAGAGAAGAGGAGAGAAGTATCCTCAACTGAACAAAGCTGAAAAATAACCATCTTTTTTTATAGTGTGCAATTGATTTACAGTTGAGATACAGGTTTTCACAAAAAAACTAAATAAATTATAAAATGATAAACCTCACCATTGAGCCTTTAAACCTTTTTTTTAAGAAAAGGAATGAGTCAGAAGTATAAAGTATTATATTAATTTAAAACAGGGTTATGTGGGTGGATTTTCGCATTGGTCTAAACAAAAACTGCAGACTGGATTACTGAAAATGAACATTCATTCTCTGCCAGCAGGAGGTGCTTTTGGAACATCACAAATATAGCGGTTTCCCCGGTAACGGCTATATAGAAAAGCTCATAAATGCTGCTTTATCAGTTAATATGAAAATGGCATCAAAAATTTTTCTGAAGACAGTCGGTTCCCTTCAGAGATTCATTAATATAAAAACTTGAATTAGTGAGAATGAAAAGTGTGAAAAAATTCAGATATTTTATATGAACTTACCTATTGTCACGACACACACACAAGGATAACCGGAACTAAGGAGAGAGGAGACAGCAGGAAACACATCCACGTAACGAGTAGACCAGACAAAAGGGAAACTGAACAGGCAGGAACTTAAATACAAGGGTAATTAATAGAACACAGCTGAATGGAATCATAATTAAACTAAACAAGGACAGGAAAATGACCAAATAAGGAAACACAGAAAGGCACATGAGGAGCAAAACACACACAAAACACATACCAGAGTCTGACATATCTCTCCCCCCTCCTGGAAGGCGCCCGTTCCGGGATCCATGACGCCCTGATCCGCAAGTAGCAGGTGACTCGGGAGGCCATGGCGGAGCAGGGAGTTCAGGAGGCCATGGCAAAGCAGCCTCCGAGGCCCTGGCTCCAGCCCCCGCCTCTACGGCTGGAGCCTTAATATCCCCCCCCCAAAAAAATACTTGGGGATGCCTAGATTGTACATTCGTTAATGTGGTGCATTATGGGATTTAATGAGTGTACTTGATAATGTCTACTATGGTTTTGGACACCACTACAAATGACATAATGCCAGCAGGGGTCAATCATACTGTCACGGTTCGCAGGTTCATTGACTCTCTCGCCCTCTCTCCGTGTGTGTGTGTGTTCCCTTCGCTGATGAGCAGATCAGGTTCAGCTGTGGCTCATCAGCTTCCCTATATAATCAGTTGCTTCCTACCTCTTGTTGTCAGATCGTTGTGGTAGAGGTGTGGAATCTAGCCCTGGCGGAGCTCTCGTGCCAGTCAGTCTCTGTTTCGTGCTCTGGACTATAGCTGTTGTTCCGACTGGATTCCTGTTGTGGATTTATGAAACTTTGTATCAGCACGTCCAGGATTATCTCCGGTTGCACCCGTGAAGCCATTCCTTGTGTTCTGTTTCCTGCAAGTTTGTTAATAAACAGTTTGTAAGGTCCGCCCACTGGTCCAACGACGGTAGCCAGTGATCCGGTACTAGCCCCCGATAGCTAATATAACTCCGTACAACTTAATTAATGCTGAAACAATATGCATGGTTAACGTAACTGAGTACAACTTAAACTAAGGTCAAGCGGTTAGTCAGAAACCCATAACCTCACCTGATGTGCCCATGCTCCATCTAACCTGAGATTTAGTATGTACTTAACCCTGGACGCAGCTTTGCTACTGTGACCTTCTTCTGATCCAGCCAAATGGCATCAATAATCTTACAAGTTTTATGTGCACTCGCGCTTGAATCCTCTGTTTATTACTGTAACGGAACGATTTTTTTTCTCAACGTTTGTCTCCCACCAAATGCAACTATGACATTGGTAACCGAGAGTTGCTGTTGGTTAAGTTAGCGCTGGAGGAGTGGTGTCACTGGCTAGAGGGTTCGGGGGTTCCCTTTATCGTCTGGACTGATCACAAGAACCTTGAGTACATCAGGTCTGCCAAACGTCTCAACTCCAGGCAGGCTCGGTGGGCACTTTTTTTTGGTCGCTTCGATTTTTTGATCTCTTATCATCCGGGTTCCAAAAACATTAAACCCGACGCTTTGTCTCATGTTTTTGATCACTCTGAGCGCCCACTCTCTCCTGAGTGCATTATTCCTGAGAGACTAGTGGTCTCTACACTCACTTGGGAGATCGAGTCGAGTTCGCACTGCTTTAGAAGGGGTAACGCCCCCGTGCGGTTGTCCACCGAGTCAATTATTTGTGCCGGAGTGTTTCCGGTCTGACGTTATCCAGTGGGGTCATTGTTCCAGCGTGGCTTGCCACCCAGGAGTTAATCATACCATGTTTCTAGTTAAACAGTGATTCTGGTGGCAATGTATGGCTCGGGACATTCAGGGTTTTGTTTTGGCCTGCTCTGTCTGCGCTCGTGGTAAGACTTCCAATCGACCCCTAGGGGGGCTTCTTCAGCCGCTGTCGGTGCCTTCGAGACCCTGGTCCCACATCGTGCTAGATTTCGTTACAGGCCTACCGCCCTCTCAGGGCAACACGGTTGTTTTGACCGTGGTGGACCGGTTCTCGAAGGCGGCCCATTTTATTCCCTTGCCCAAAATACCTTCTGCCAAGGAGACAGCGGTTGCTATCATGAACCACGTCTTTTTGCATTCATGGCCTCCCGACGGTCGTGGTTTCCGACAGGGGACCCCAATTAATTTCCAAATTTTGGAGAGAATTTTGTAAATTACTGGGAGCGACTGTCAGTCTATTCTCTGGTTTCCACCCTCAGAGTAACGGTCAAACAGAGCGGGCCAACCAGAACTTAGAGCGAATATTACGATGTTTGGTCTCTCAGAACCCTACCTCTTGGAGCCAGCAACTCTCATGGGTTGAGTATGCACATAACTCGTTGCCAGTGTCATCCACGGGCCTCTCGCCATTTCAGTGTAGTTTAGGGCAGTGAAAGGTTCCCAACCTTTCTTTAGTCACGGCACCCTTTGGAAATTTTAACAAATTTGTGGCACCCTACAAAATTTATTTTGTCACAATATTTGAATTTCTAACTTCAATATGATACTTTGAAAAGTATAGATATTCGGTGCAGCAGGGAAGAACAGCAGAATATACTGTCATACAGATATTTTTTATATTATAAAAAAAATTTGTCCATCAATGGTGGCAATCAGTAGGCTAATTTCTAATGAAAAGACCAATTCATATGACAGATTTTAATGTAGGCTTTTATTCATATGTAAACATTGTGAGATAGCTAGTTATAATGGTAATTAAACAAAGTTTTGATTTTACAGCTGGGTAA
>NW_015549595.1:100876-116292 GCF_001515605.1 Sinocyclocheilus anshuiensis | reverse complement strand
ATATAAAAAATATATTTTTGACACGGCACCCCTGCTCTCGACAGACGGCACCCCGGTTGGGAAACACTGGTTTAGGGTACCAACCACCTATTTTTCCAAGTCTGGAGCCCGAAGTCGCCCCCTCCGCCCACGCCTTCATCCAGAGGTGTCATCGCACCTGGAGGAGAGCCCGACGGACTGTCCTCCGGGTAAGAGCACGCACCAAGGCCCAAGCCGATCGCCACCGGTCTAAGCCTCCCGTGTATGTCGTCGGTCAAAAAGTGTGGCTTTCATCCAAGAATATTCCCCTTCGCTCCATGTCTAATAAATTAGCTCCTAAATTCATCGGCCCGTTCACAGTCACCAAGATCCTTAGCCCAATGGCTGTCCACCTTAAACTTCCTCCTGCATACAGGAGAGTCCATCCCGTTTTTCATGTATCCAAATTAAAACCTGTTTTTCATTCTGCCATTAATCAGCCTGCTCTGGTCCCCCCCGCGTCTCGTAGACGGGGAGCCCGTCTATTCGGTTAAACGTATTCTGGACTCGAGACGAAGGGGACGCGGGTTCCAGTACCTGGTGGATTGGGAGGGTTACGGTCCGGAGGAGAGAAGTTGGGTCCCGGCTAGGGACATACTGGATCACTCCCTTATTGATGATTACAATCTATGGATCAATCTTCCTGGGAGCGCCAGGAGGCGCTCCTAGGGGAAGAGGTACTGTCACGGTTCGCAGGTTCATTGATTCTCTCTCTCTCTCTCAATTAAATTCAATTCAATTTTTTTTTGCTTTATTGGCATGACTGTGGAACAGCACAATGTTGCCAAAGCAATAAACAGTGAACAAGTTATACAGGCATATAGATCATAAAGAAACATAAAGAAAAGGTGGTTTAGCCTTTGTCCCTCATAATATGGCAGGAGGATACATACAGGATACACTACTAGGTGGATACACTTTTCTTTCTCTCCCAGAATATAACAGAGTTTGTCAATGTGGCTCGCTTGCTGGAATTCAGGCACAATTTGAGCTATTTGGGTAAAATAAGTGTCTCTAATGTGTTTATATTTGTTGCAGTGTGTGAGGAAGTGCAGCTCGTCCTCTATGAGTGAGAACACAGTCGGAGCTCTCTGGCTCTCCAGCTCTGTTTGTGTCGGCCCGTCTCCAGACACAGACTGTGCTCACTCAGTCGATACTTCGTCAGAAGCTTTCTCTGACCATAGTCTTTAATTTTGATGAAGTAAAGGTGTCAATTGATAACCAGTCTTTAATCTGTAGAAGTACTTTAATTTGTTCATTTGTGCTACTTTGATCTGCCAATCATGGATGTATTTTTCCTGGGTTATTTTTCCGATTTCTTTAACTTTTGCCTGTCTTAACTGAATTGTTGAACTGAGTTGGTGTTTTTCCACTAAATAGTGCATGGGGTCACTCTCTGGGTGTCCTGCCCTGTAAGTAAGAGCGCAGTGATGTAATCATCTGTCAGTGTGTCTGATAGATGGAACCGGAACTTGGCTGTTCTCTTCTGGATTTCTGCTAGAAGGGGGAATCTGCCCAATTCTGCCCTGCAGCCGAGACTAGGGGTGTTTCTGTGGAGTCCCAGGATGTTCTTGCAGAACTCGAGGTGGAACATTTCAGTGGGGTTTCTATCCCAAGATGTATAGTTTAATTTAAATTTGGGGCCCCAGATTTCACAACCGTATAGAAGAATGGGTTTGATGATGCTGTCAAAGATTTTTAGCCATAATTTAATCGGTGGGTTGAATTTGAACAAAGATTTTCTTATAGTGTAATAAGCCCTGCGTGCCTTGTCGGTCAGATGTTTTATTGCCAGATCAAATTGACCAGAAGCTGAGATAGTGAGACCCAAATAATTATAACATGTGACATGATTAAGAAGTGTTCCCCCGATTGTAAAACTATATTTTTTGTCAGTAAGGCGAGGCTTTTTCTGGAAGATCATAATTTTGTATTTCTCCATGTTTATTGGTAAGGCCCAGTCTCTACTGTAATTTTCTATAATTGACAGGCTTTCGTGTAGCCCTTCTTCATGAGGTAACAAGAGCAGAAGATCATCAGCATACAGGAGGCATTTGATTTCTCTGCCCTCGCGGGTCAGACCAGGACAAGAAGACTTATCAAGTGCTGATGCCAGTTCGTTAATATAGATATTAAAAAGAGTCGGGCTGAGGCTGCAGCCTTGACGCACTCCTTTTGTCTGACTGAAATAATCAGACTGTCTGTCGTTGATCTTGACACAGCATTTGTTCCCGTTGTATATGTTCTTTATGATGTCATATGTCTTTCCTCCTATTCCGCTTTGAATTAGTTTTAGAAAAAGTCCATTGAGCCATACTGAATACAATTCAGTGAATTCATACAATTGTTTAAAATCTTGTGTTCTTGGATGAACTGAATTAATCTGTCATTAATAATAGAGCAGAATAGTTTTCCGAGGTTACTGCTCACTGTGATGCCTCTATAATTATTTGGGTCGTACTTCTCACCTTGTTTAAAAATTGGGGTTATCACGTTCTCTTTCCTGATCTCAGGAAATTGTCCAGATTTTAATAAGAGATTGAATAATGTCAGGATAGCAACTCTCAGTTTGGGGCTTCTGTGTTTCAGCATTTCATTAGATATTCCATCCAAGCCACTTGATTTCTTATTTTTTAGGGATTTCATCTTCTCTGTCAGTTCAGTTAATTCTATGGGCTTGTCTAAATGATTTAGCTGGTCTTTTATAGTGTATTCCAGGTTATTTAGTTGGGAGGTCAGATGTTTTTGGGCGAGGGTTGTTTCGTTTAGTGAATAGAGTTTTCTGAAATGTTCAGTCCAGGGGCCGGTTGCATAAAACTGTTTTAGACTAGTCTTACAAGTTAGTCATCTAATTTTTTTCTTTAAGACTGGTCTTTACTTTGTAAGCCAGTTGCATAAAATCTTAGATTGGTCTAATTTAAGACTACAAAGTAAGACTGATTGCCCCATGGCTAACTTTTCCTTACAATCTATGTTGCCATGGAAACCAACTGTCAGCTGTGCCAGATTCAGAAATGTGGCCAGACTTTTGTTTGTCTTGTGCTATGGCAAATTTTAATCTTTGGTTTTATGAACGTGCAATAAGAAGCGAAATGGTTTTCAAAGACCGTTCAAATCCACTGGAAGTCCTTTCTGAAAAGGAACTGTTAGAAAAATTTTGATTTCCAAGACATGCGATTCAACAATTAGCATTTGACTTGGAGGAGCAGCTGAGGCCCGAAACTTCAAGAAATTGTTACATCCCTTCACTGCTACAAATATGTCTAGTGCTACGCTTCTTTGTCCACAGGATGTTTTATTAATGCAGCTGCAGACGTAATTGGGGTACACAAGTCTACAGCATCAAGAATCATTCATAGAGATTCCTGTGTGCTGTCAGGCAGACTTCCACTGTATCCGACTGATGTCTCTACCTTGAATAAGGTAAAGATGGATTTTTTCAACAATGCCGGATTCCTAATGTAATAGGGGCCATTGATGGAACATAATAGAGATCTTGCACTCCCAGACCTGGAGGAAGACCAAGTGCTTGAGGAACCAGCTTTGGAGATCACCGAGGCAGGAGATGAAGATGGATCTGGGCGTTATATTCCGACAAATGATTGTAGAAAACATTTTCTCTGTTTGATTGAGAAAACTGAAAGAATTTTTAATTTATGAATCAAACCAATATTTACAAAAAATTAATATAGAGGATCAGTAGTAACTTCTGAAATTCAATATAATCTTAAAATTATTTAAACAGAACTACCTTAATATTCACTTAAATACATGTCAAATCTATTAAATACACTTAAAGATATTTGTATACAAACATTGCTTTAATTTAACTATTATTAAGTAGTTAATTGATTCATTCTTGGGTATCAGTCAATGAAATCTACAGTTCATGTTCAAGTTTCTGTAGCTCCAATGTTAGCTTAGTTTTCTCTAATTCCAGTTTTTCTATTTCTAATTTTAGTTTTGCTTCCTCCAGTGTTAATACTTCATATTGTTTTGCCAGTATGGTTCATGGTTATCTTGCTTGCAGTGCCTTTCTGTGACTCCGTGTCTGAGCCACTTCCCACAGGTGCCACTTGGGTGCTGTCCAAATCATCTCCTTTAATAAAAAAAAAAAAAAACAATATTAGCAATGTTAATGAGTGACAGGAACAATTTCTTTGTTGTAAACATTTCTTTGCAAGAATGCTGTTGCCACTAGCCTCCTGTAGGTTTCAGTAATTTTAGAGCAAAAAAATTGACGTTCTGTTTTTTTTTTTTTTATGGGAATAGTAGGAGACATGGTGACCTTTGTGGCACTGACTGTGTGTACACACAGACACAAACTGTAAACATGATTTGAAAAGGCTAGATTATGGGTAGCAAAATGTTTTCGCTTGGTTCAAGATTGACTGTAACAGTAATAATACAAAGACTGTCACATTAACATTTCAATAAAAAAGTAGAAGTTGACAAAAAGTAGTCTTTGATAATGTCTAAACATAAATACAAAATCAAAACCTAAAACAGTAAGTAATTCATTGTGTTTGACAACACTGTTCTCAGAAACTACAGGATGCTCATCCTTGTATAATATACTGTAGAGAGCTATAGAGGCATCTAGTGGCTACACCATGGTATTACAGATTAATTTCAAACCAAGTTAACCAGAAAGTTAACTTGGTGAGTTATAACTCGTTGTTTTAAGGTTGTAAATATGTGTTTTACCTTCACTTGTAAAACAAGTTTTTTGGTCCTGGTTTGTCACGGGCGCTTCTTCAGTGACCAACGTTAACGTTACCTCGCAATCTACTAAAAAAAAGACATGGTACTCAATCCAAAACAGCAGAATAGTACTTAAAAGGATGCAAAAAAAACCAAAAACATTAATCACATTCTATGCTACAGAACACTTAACAACAGAAACATTAGCAAAAATATTTAATATTTCCTTTTTTGCTTCCTGTACCATGTTTTTAAACCATTTCTGTACATCTTTGGCGGTTCGTGGGACCAAGGGATTTACACTATTAACTTTATCCGTTATTGTGGCCCAAGCCTTGTGTTTTTTATTATTTGTATTGTAATTGCTAAATTTGTTCATTAAAATCGATTTGTCAGCATTGTATTTCTCCAATATGCAAATGTTTTCAGCAAAGGAAAACTGTGACGAGCGCCCACTGTCGGCCATTTTGTTTAAGCAGTTCAGCGTCTTACTTTTCCCACAATGCAGTGCAAATTAGACCGTCTTACTAAAGACAACCATGGACTTATTATTTTATGCAACAGTCTTTCCCCACTGACTTTAGTTGGTCAGGCTAATTCTTAGACACAGTCTTAAGCCAATGGCTATGTTTATGCAACCAGCCCCAGATGTTTGGGTCATAGATGGGAAGGTGTTTGGCCTCTTTGGATTTGTCTAAATTGTTCCATAAGTCCCAAAAAGAATTTTGATCGATTTGAATCTCAATTTTGTTTATTTTTATTTTTATGTGATCAGTTTTCTTCTGTATTAATAGTGACTTGTGTATTTTAAGTTTGTTGATATGTGGCTCGTATTTGTTGGTTTGCTGGGTCTCTGTTTTTTATTTGATAATGATTGTAATTCTTTTCTTAGTTTTTGGCATTCTTTATCGAACCAAGCATCTTTAGCCGTTTCTTTTTTTACATCTGTAATTTTTTCTTTTTCTGAGGGCTTTTCTGACCACTGTAGAAAAGATTTCAGTTAACTGTTCAGTTGCTAAATTGATACTTCTCTTCACTAAATGTAGTCAAGAGAAATTAGTCTATCATGTTCTCTACTTGGGTGCTGTGGAGCGCAGCTTCATACTGGGCAGGACTGTCTTTACTCCATATAAATTTTGGGGGGGGAGCGGATATGATTTAACTTTCTGTTCTGAAGAGGGAAGATGATTCCCTGACTGTGGTCTGATAATGGCAGCTGTGGCATCACTGTGAAATAATGGATCTTACTTTGGTCTATATCTGTGATGGCGTAATCTACTCTGCTGCTGCCTAGATGTGAGCAGTATGTAAATCGACCCAGGGAGTCACCCTTTATTCTGCCATTAACTATGTATAGGCCCAGGCTTTTGCAGAGCTGCAGGACTTTTCCATGTCTGTTTACTGTGTTTTCATAATTATGGCGTGTTTTGGCAAAACGTTTTTGTTGATGATTTATGCCGAGTTCACACTGCACGATTTTCAAACTCGTCGGATCGCCGTTGTTTTCACACTGCGTGACTATCTGGGGTAGCATTCAGTTGCTGCTGTGTTCACATTGCACGATGGATTGGCGACGGGGTTTCACATTGCATGACTTCACAATAGGAAGGTAGGGTTGCCAGGTTTTCGTTACAAAACCCGCCCAATTACTACTCAAAACTAGCCTGAAAATAGCCCAATTGCTTTCGAGGGGGTCCCCCAGTAAAAATCGCGTTCGGGGGGGTAAAATACAAATTTTTTTGGCAGGGTTCTCCTGGTACAATTCACATTCCAGGGCCTAAATATTACATTATTGGGGTTGCTTCAACCTGCTGACATTAAAAACAACCGGCGGCAATTGCTGGTCCGCAAACTACGTTTCATATAACTCCTCCCCAAGCTTCCCGCTGCCCTGTATCTTGTTCTCTCATTGGCTGTGGGTCATCGCCGATGTGTTTTTCAGTCAGAACTTATTCACACTGCGTGATTGTCACTCGCGTGAACGAGCACCGATTTTCCTCTGATTTCGGGCATTTGTCTGCGATTTCGCAAAACCTGTCGGCGAGTGAAAGATCGGGCTAAAATCGTGCAGTGTGAACTCTGCATAAGTGAACTGTTTATATATTTGTCTCCATCTGAGCTGATGTAGTCCACTTCCTTCCCTGTTCTGGCATTCAGATCCCCCATTAATAGAACTGAACCTATATACTGGAAGTAATTGATCTCTGATTGTAGGGTTGAGAAGATGTCTTCGTTATAATAAGGCGACTCATATGGGGGGATATATGTGGCACACAGGTACAGGTCCTCATCTAAACACAAAATCTCTTTTTTAAGTTTTATCCAAATATGTGTTTTTCCCTTTTTCATGGGCTGAATATACTGCCACAGATGGTCTTTGAACCAAACTATGATTCCTCCAGAATCTCTTCCGTTTTTAACATTAGGCTGTTTGATTGAGGGTATACGCAGCTCTCTGTAGTTTGATGGGGTGTAGGTTTTAGAGTCTAAACGACTCCATGTCTCAAGTAAAATAATTATATCTGAACTATATACAGCGTTAATAAAATCAGGATTAGTACTTTTCTCTCCAAAAGCTGAAGAGAACATCCCTTGAATATTATAACATGTTATTTTAAACGATGACATTGGGAAGTATTGTATTTACCAGAATAATGTATGAATTCATGACCAAATCATGTTTTAAAATATAAATTCATCAATAAAAAATTTAAAAAAAAAAGGAAGTATAGAGGATATACATAAAACTATCATGAGTGAATCAGTTTTACAATTGTCAAATTTGAAAGTAAACAAGTAGATATAAGTCAAATAAAAGTCATTAAGAAATAATGATCATTTTTTGTAGTTAAGCTAATAGGTTGTCACATATAGTTTTGAGCATGTTTTTGATCTGAATAAGGTCGCTGGTGTCTGTTCTAGCTCTTCCTGCTGCTACAGCGGCGTAGCTGTCTGACTGTCTTACCGGTAAAAACCTGTGAATTATTTTCTTAGAGTGTAGCATACTGACTACTAATACACTGCTTAAAACTAATTGTTCACAATGTGTAGTTTTACTAGTTTACTAGCTAATAAAAAAAAAAACGTGTAATCTTTCAGAAATTTGTAAGTGTTCAATAATTCAGTGTTGTATATAAAAAGTTATTTATATTTTAACATTATATTATGCATTTATATTATTTTACAAACAAATCTAAATTAACATATAAAAATATATTTTTTACTGAGATTTGATGTAGTGGCACAATTTTGCGTCGTGATTACGTAATGGCGTCATCACGCAATGACATCACAACTTCATTTAGCAACAAATCGACCTTCCTTTAGCAATTTCCCCTGAAAATTAGTTGGCAACAGTGATTGTATGTTCATAATCATGGTTTTTCAAAGATCATTAACCTCATTACAATTAAGCCAAATTGTTCAGGAAATCAGAAATAAGTAAATAAATAAACAACTTCATTTTGCAAACAAAAGAATGTTAATGTTGTACATGTTATAATGACTAATTTTATTTTAACTTTTTAGAAATATATTAAAATGCAATTCAATATATTTTTATTGCACTTCAAATAAGCATGTTGGGAATACAAATGTATTATAAACATACTACTTGAGTTTCAAGTATATTTTTAATACATTTAATACTACGTCTTTTTCACCTGGGTAACAAAATCAGGATTAGTACTTTTCTCTCCAAAAGCTGAAGAGAACATGTTATTTTAAACGATGACATTGAGAAGTATTGTATTTACCAGAATAATGTATGAATTCATGTTTAAATAATGTTTTAAAATATAAATTCATCAATTTTAAAAAAAGGAAGTATAGAGGATATACATTAAAATATCATGAGTGAATCAGTTTTACAATTGTCAAATTTGAAAGTAAACAAGTAGATATAAGTCAAATAAAAGTAATTAAGAAATGATAATTTTTAACTACAGACACACTGTAAGTAGTTAAGCTAATAGGTTGTCACATATAGTTTTCAGCATGTTTTTTATCTGGATAAGGTCGCTGGTGTCTGTTCTAGCTCTTCCTGCTGCTACAGCGGCGTAGCTGTCTGACTGTCTGCCGGGAAGCTGTCTTACCCTCTCCTCGTGATCAGAGACAGTCTTCTGAAGGGTTCTCAGGGCTGTCTCCTTGATGGTCTTTGCAAACAGTCTCATACCCTCTCGATGAATGTGGATGTGGTCATATAGATGCTCATGGGTGATGCGCTGATGGTCGGCTATGTGGACATTCGTCATTGAAGCACAGATTCCAGCTATCTCCACATTGATTGAGTTGATGGTCTTTTGTGGCACGTCTCTGCGAGGTAGAAGGGTTGAGATGATGATTTTGGCTCTGTGGTAGATCCTGCTAGCTGTTCTCACCACGTTGGTCAGGGCTTTAGTGACATCTATCTTTATAGCACTGAGGTCGTTTGTTCCAGTGTGAAGAATGATGTGTGACGGTGCACCTAAAGCCCGGTCTCGCAGCAGCCATTTTAGCAATCCTATAAGATCATTACTTTATCACACTGTGCGACATGAATTGTTTAAACTTGGGTACGACAAGCATGTAGACTGTACGATGATGACACCTATTGAATCGTAGGCTGCGACAGCTGCGACACACGTTAGCGCAACGTCATCAGCATGCGCTAGTGGTAAACAAATACCGGTACATCAAGATGGATCGCGCTTTGGCAGTTGTGCTTTTCATGTCCGCTGAAACAAAGAAGAGGCGCCGACAGAAGAGGGCAATATGGACCTGCTCATGGCTCGGGAAAAGAGGACAACTTGGGATGATACCGGTACATCAAGATGGATCGCGCTTTGGCAGTTTTGCTTTTCATGTGCGCTGAAACAAAGAAGAGGCGCCGGCGGAAGAGGGCAATATGGACCCGCTCATGGCTCGGGAAAAGAGGACAACTTGGGATGCCAGTTTTGCACAGGGAGCTTGGCAGCTGCAGTTCCTCCGCTATCTCCTTCCATGCTATGTCTTTTTTGGTGCGGTCATTATAGCAGCTAGAGGACACATCGTACAAACATGCCCTCTGCTGCCACAACTCAACAAGAATTTGTTCTTTATGGGTATCCCACATACCAGTATACCTTCTACTTTTTTTTGCCTCCATGGCATTGAAATTGTAGCGCCGCTGGTAGCGTGGATCAATACGTAATTTCATGTTGCAATTTCATTGGCTGCTGAGTAGACGCAGGTCGTTGCAGCAAACACACTGTGTGTTGATCATGCTGAATTTCTGACACTGTCAGAAAACTATCATAGGCTATCTTTGGTCGCAAGACCGGGAAAACGCACGTCTTTGAACCTCTTTCACTGTACGACATAGAACCACCGATTAAGAGCCACGATCACAGAAATCGCCACGATTGCTTCATGAAGGCAATCTTTCGTCTGGGACAGCCAAAAATCGTGCAGTGTATCCCAGGCTTAACACATCGTCTCGCAGCAGCCTCAAAGCTGAGTGTGAGGTGGGACACCAGAACTTCTTCACAGATCTCCCCGGAAACAGTCGTCTGGGGTCAAGATGATGGCCGTTAGAATCACAGAGTATTACAATGTTGTCTTTGCTCTTCTGTTCTCTGCTGGTGCTCATGAATGGTGGTGGTGTTCTTGTAGGTGGATGACTCTGTGTAATGCTGCTCTTGAGGTTGTGAGAGGTTGCAGGAGTGAAGGAACTCTGAGACTGAGAGCTGATGCACTGCTGATGTTGAGTTGTGTTTGTGGTGTGTTCAGGAGTCGGGGTGTTGTGTGTTTGGGTGCTGACACTCTCTTGGTGTTGTTTTTTGTGTAGCTGGTTTCTGGTCTCCTCCAGCAGTCTCTCCAGTGTGTGGCCGTGTTGTTCTCTTCTGGCCATTTCCTCTCTCACCCTCCTCAGCTCCTGGCGCAGCTCTTGCAGCTCTCCTCCTCCAGATGTCTTACAGCAGAGCAGAGCTGTTGAAGTTGTTGCACACTGTGGTGGCTGGTCAGGTTTAGCAGATGATGGAGATTGTTGCTAGTTTCCTCTTTAAACAGAAAGAAGTCCTGCTCCAGCTCAGCGATGTTATCTCTCAAAGCCTTTATCTTAGGAGACGCAGGAGTGCTGGTGTGTCTGTGTGTTTGAGGAGTTCTTGAGCAGGTGTCAGAGGTGGTAACTGATGTGGTGCAGGGCAATCTCCCCGGAAACAGTCGTCTGGGGTCAAGATGATGGCCGTTAGAATCACAGAGTATTACAATGTTGTCTTTGCTCTTCTGTTCTCTGCTGGTTCTCATGAATGGTGCTGATGTTCTAGTAGGTGGATGACTCTGTGTACTGCTGCTGTTCTCTTTCCTCTTGAGGTTGTGAGGGGTTGCAGGAGTGAAGGAGCTCTGAGACTGTGAGCTGATACACTGCCGATGTTGAGTTGTGTTTGTGGTGTGTTCAGGAGTCGGGGTGTTGTGTGACTGAGTGCTGACATTCTCTTGGTGGTGTTTTTTGTGTAGCTGGTTTCTGGTCTCCTCCAGCAGTCTCTCCAGTGTGTGGCCGTGTTGTTCTCTTCTGGCCATTTCCTCTCTCACCCTCCTCAGCTCCTGGCGCAGCTCTTGATTGCCCTCCTCCAGATGTCTTACAGCAGAGCAGAGCTGTTGAATTTGTTGCACAATGTGGTGGCTGGTCAGGTTTAGCAGATGATGGAGATTGTTGGTAGTTTCCTCTTTAAACAGAAAGAAGTCCTGTTCCAGCTCAGCGATGTTATCTCTCAAAGCCTTTATCTTAGGAGACGCAGGAGTGCTGGTGTGTCTGTGTGTTTGAGGAGATCTTGAGCTGGTGTCAGAGATGGTCACTGATGTGGTGCAGGGCACTTCTACTGTGTGGCTCTTCATTTCAGGATCTTTCTTAATCTTCTGAACCTCCTGTTTAAGGTTTCTGAAGCTCCTCTGGAATTAATTGAGGCTGGATTCCGGTCCCTGGACCATGACTGTGCCATTATGATAAAGATTCACAATCAACTTTGTGTCATTCTCTCCTTCTAGAGTAAGTTGTCTGCCTCTGCTGATGCTTCCTTTTCTCATACATGTCATGGTGGAGCAGAGGACGGTGTGCCGGGATGATGGGTGTTCAGTAAAGAAGAGCAGGTTACACAGGACTCTGTTGTTTTCTGGTCCACTGTAGTCAGACAGCAGTATCTCTGGGTTCTCTCTCAGCATAATCTCTTTCATCTTTTTCTTGTCTTTTGTAGATTTAACTTCTGCTGGATATATTATCTCCAACTCCTCTTCATTTTTGAAAAATGCCTCTGCCTTAGATAGGCCCATGTTGCTCTTAATTTAAGTAACTGTCACGGAATGTCAGCTTGGCTAACAGTTAGCTTGTTACAATGAGTTTGTATGTAGTTTTTAGTTGATGACAATCTTTTTAGAGGTCTTACCTTAGTAATCTTCTGCCTCTATTGTTCACAAATAAGTGTCCAATTATCTATTTAAGATTTGGGTCTTAAAAAAATACATTCTCTGGCAAAAATGGTGTTGATATCAGGAGCTGATATTTCTGCTGCCACCTGCCATCGTAACCATGGCAACTCTCTCTCTCTCTGTGTGTGTTCCCTTCGCTGATGTTTTATGTTCTGTATAATGCATTTATGCCTTGATGTAAGTACATCTGCATATGTATGTTTATCTAATGTATGTTATTGGTGTCCCGCGATTGTTCTGCGGTTACCATCGGCGAGTTTTGAGCGCCGTAGCGGCTGTAATTCGCCGCGAGAGAAATGCGTTATTCAGTATTAGCATCAGCTCTATTATTATACTGCGTCACACGTGTGTTTACATTAATAACGCATCATTGCACTACTATATCATGCCTTTTTGCATTGATTAGGCTGCTATTAATGTTAAAGGGGTGGGTGATTGCGATTTCACTTTTTTAATGTTAGTTAGTGTGTAATGTTGCTGTTTGATCATAAACAATATCTGCAAAGTTACGAAGCTGAAAGTTCAATGCAAACAGAGATATCATCTTTTAAAATTCTGGCAGTTTAATGCCTACAAAGAGCTGTGTGCTTGCACAGGTTCTGCACGATCCTCTTCAATAATATCCTCTGCGTCTCAATCGGGCTCAAATTGATATAGATATATAGATCAATATAGACGACGTCATTGTTTACAATACAAACAGAGCACATGCCGCTATGTTGAGGGGCGGAACGTTTAGACGCACGCTAGAGGTGGTTTAGCCAATCACAACACACTGGGCCAGCTAATCAATCAGAAATACACGATGGGTATCAATCAGAGCCCATCGTGTATTTCTGAGGGAGGGGCTTATAGACTGCGCCCCATAAACACAATCAAGCCTATAAAAAAAACAGTCAACCACCCCTTTAAGGATGCAGACTTGAGTGTCTAATCAGTGTTTATTTCATACTCTATGTTTGATTATCATGTCAGTGTTTAAATGGTTCTCAAAATATGGTTGTAATTATATTTCTTTATTGTTCTTTTAGACCATTAATACGGATATCATTGCCAAAGTGTAACTGCTGCAGATGACAACCCAAAGAGTTTTCAATAAATGCATCTTTGTGAAGAATCCCTTCTCCAATCCCTGATTCTCTTACCGGAATCCTGTCCATATTTGGCCACCTCAACCAGCGTAATATAGAGTTGTAGCGTGCCTCCTCTACAATAATCATGGCTGATAGTAATATATGCAAACGTAAAAATAAAAAACCTGGACGCAAGAACAGCTGTTACTTCTTGCCCAACTGGTTAATGAAAACAAGGATATAATCAAAGGAAAATTTAGAGGGATAACCTCCAAAACCAAAGGCGATACCTTTTTAAAATGACATTATCATCAAATGTTTCTAAAATGTTTACATTCAGAGGCAGATTGCCAGCAACATCCATTTTAGGATAGTTTGTGGTTTGATCTTAGTGACTTGGGAGTCCTCTTCACTACTCCTAACCTTTCACAGATTTAGGAGCTATTTTTAGAGCTAAAACGCTTTATGAAATATTCTTAGAGCAAAAATTTAGGAGTCCTAAATTTAGGACATTTACATTTACATTTACATTTAGTCATTTAGCAGACAATACAATTGCGTGTGTAAATTAAGTCAAGTTGGTTGCCTGATTTGTGCGTGCTTGTAGTGGTAAGTCGTTTGAGATCAAATGAAGCAAGGAGTGAATGGAAGTCTGTAGCATAAGGCTTGTCCAGATGAATGTTGAAGTCGCCAAAGACTAAAAGGACTGACAATAAAATCAATAATTGCCATTATTTTTAAGATTTTCTCCTAAATCGGTCAGTTATGTGCTACTTTTAGCCTTAAGATGTTTTGTGAATATGGGCACTGTTCTCTACAGTATTACTGTTGGCATTGAATTAACAGTACTAAAACTATGGAATGACTCAAATTTTTAACTTACAACTGGTTTTGCATACCACAAACATCCAGTGATTGCTATGTACATTTACAAATCCCACTGCACCATCATAATTTTCAAAGTTTTCCTGTAAAGCAATTTAAACATTTACAGTGAATAAAATACAAGCTGTTATACATTTGCAGATTAACAGGCTGTAGTAACATATGTAATGTGCAGAGTAGTCTTATCATTACTACAAACACTTTACCCTAAACAAACATAATGCTAACCGTAATCCCACTAGTGGACAACATAATAAATTTAAACAATTCATTCAGAATGGTTTTTTAGTGTTATGCTAGACCTGTGAGTCTCTACTTCAATATGATCTGTTGAAACAGAAATTGTATGGGTCATGTTCTAGGCTGTTGAATTTTACTTACTTTCCTCAAGCTTTGGCATGTAATTTGCTGTTTTCCTTTGAACAGGATTACCCCTATCATGTAGTGGTTTAGTATGTACATTTTCTTTGTGCTTGCATTTTATTCATAGAGCCATGAATATAGTACTCCATTATCTGGAAAATATTAAACAGTTTGATTTTTGTAGGTCCAGTAGTGAAATTCTGTTCATTTGAAAATCATTCATCATTCAAGTACAGAAAAGTTGTACTAACCTCTCCATTCAATAGATTGTGAGGCTTCAATGTAATGAAGTTGCTCTGTCTCAGAGACATCCAAGTCATGTTGTCTGCCGTTTTTTGGACAGCTACATCCACTTCACATTCCTTCTTTTCCTACAGTTGTTCTGGCTGTAATAACAAAGTCAAGACAAGCTGTGATTTTACATGAATTATTTTATAATATTGTAGCATACTATTTCCAGACTAATATAATTTTATTATATTGTGAAATTTTACATACTTCATCATGTACATTTAGTGGTGTTGTCTCCAAAGTAGCTGCAACATCCTTGTCCTTATGAGTGTGAGTTTTAAGTCCAGTAGCTCTTATGGTGGTCAAGGAGGATAAGTCTGCTTTCTCAAAGCTGAATGTTTTGGATTGTGTTTCACTTTCATTTGCTGTATGGTCATGCAAATAAAAATAGTTGTGTACTGTACATACAGTAAGGAAGATATTGGCAAACTTTCACCTGTAGTAAGTCAGTCTTGTAACTACAAACATACTACAACCTTTGGGACATGGGAAAAAAACCTTTGGTGAATTTTAGTACTTTTTTCTATTAATAATTATGTACTGTATGTACAGTACACCCCTCACATTTTTGTCAATATTTTATTATATCTTTTCATGTGACAACACTGAAGAAATGACACTTTGCTACAATGTAAAGTAGTG
>NW_015549595.1:97674-98178 GCF_001515605.1 Sinocyclocheilus anshuiensis | reverse complement strand
CAATCGCAGCGACATAGACTTTAAGGGTGGAGGGAGACAGCCTTCGCTCCAACCCTTGCTGCAAAAAGGAAAGCACAACCCCGATCGGGCATCTCCGGGGGTCTTCCCAACGAGAAGAACACCACTTGATGAACAGGTTCCACTTCAAGGCGGAAGCGTGTCTCGTAGACGGTGCTCTCGCCGAAGTGATTGTGTCAACTACCTCTTGGGGTAGGTCACCAAGAACCTCCGCGTCCCGTCCAGGGACCAGACATTTCAGAGGTCTAGACACGGGTGCCACAGGGTGCCCAGTCTCTGAGTCAGTAGATCCTTCCTCAGAGGAATCTGCCAGGGAGGGGCTGTCGCGAGGAGCATTAGTTCGGGGAACCAAGTCCGACTGGGCCAGTAAGGCGCTACCAAGAGGACCTGCTCCTCATCCTCCCTGACCTTGCACAGTGTCTGTGCGAGAAGGCTCACTGGGGGAAACGCATACTTGCGCAGGTGCCAGTGTGCCAGTGCGTCCGC
>NW_015549595.1:94617-97393 GCF_001515605.1 Sinocyclocheilus anshuiensis | reverse complement strand
AGTGTTCCCTCGGTCAGGGAGTAGAACAACTGGCAGTGAGAGATTTCTGGAGAGGCAAACAGGTCTACCTGAGCGGCTCCGAAACGTCTCCAAAACAGCTGGACCGTCTGGGGATGGAGTCTCCATTCTCCCGGGAGCATAGCTCATGGCAGCTCGTTGGCCGTACGGTTGACCCGGAATGTGAATAGCACGAAGTGACCTCAGAACTTTCTGACTCCAAATGAGGTGGCGGGCAAGTTGCTACATGCGACGGGAGCGCAGACCACCTTGTCGGTTGATGTACGCAGCGGTCGCCATGTTGTCCGTTCGAACCAGCACGTGCTTGCCTCGTAAGCACCCTTTGAGACGGTTCAAGGCAAGGCGCACTGCTAACAACTCTAGGCAATTGATATGCCAGTGCACTTGGGGGCCCATCCATACCCCCGACACCGCGTGCCCATTGTACGTGGCCCCCCCAGCCGGTGGTGGAGGCATCCGTGTAAACCACAGCATGCCTGGAGACCAGTTCTAGGGGCACTCCTGCCCGGAGGAACGAAAGGTCTGACCACGGGGTGAAGGTTTGGCGACAGGCCGGTATAACTTGGACCCGGTGAGTGCTGTGCTGCCACGCCCACCTCGGGACTCGGCCATGCTGCCCTTGAACGTATTCAAGCAGTTCAACACCGACTGAGCACGTTCCTGCGTGAAGCGTGCTGTCTGTTCGACCGAGTCCAACTCCATACCGAGAAAAGAGATCCTCTGCGTCGGGGAGAGCTTGCTCTTTTCCCAGTTGACCTGAAGGCCCAACCGGCTGAGGTGCGAAAGCACCAAGTCCCTGTGTGCACACAACTGATGTTGAAACTGAGATAGTATGAGCCAGTCGTTGAGGTAGTTGGGAATGCGAACACCCTGTTCTCTCAGGGGAGAATCTCTTCAACTTACGTGAAGGCACAGTGCGACAGGGACAGCCCGGAGGGCAGGACCTCGTACTGATATGAGTCCAACTCCATACCGAGAAAAGAGATCCTCTGCGTCGGGGAGAGTTTGCTCTTTTCCCAGTTGACCCGAAGGCCCAACAGGCTGAGGTGTGAGAGCAACAAATCCCTGTGTTCGCACAACTGATCCTGAGACTGCTTCGTCGAGGTAGTTGAGAATGCGAATGTTCTGTTCTCTCAGGGGAACAAGGGGTACCTCCGCAACTTACGTGAAGACACGGGGCAACATGGACAGCCCAGAGGGCAGGACCTCGTACTGATATGCTCATCCTTCGAACGCGAACCGCAGAAATGGTCTGCGGCGCAGAAGGATCGACACATGAAATTACGCATCCTTCAGGTTGATGGCTGCAAACCAACCTCGGGGATGGATGCACCCGAAGATGCGTTTCTGCGTGGACGGTAACCGGCGAAAGGCCCGGTTCAAGACACGCAGATCCAAGATTGGTTGTAACCCACCGCCTTTCTCGGGTACAATGAAGTAAGGGCTGTAAAACCCTGTATTCATATCGTCTGGAGGGACCGGATCTATTGCATCCGTCGCCAGTAGGACTGCGATCTCCGCACGCAAGACAGGAGCATCGGCCGCCTTCCCTGTCGTGAAGCGGATGCCGCTGAACTTGGTGGGGATGCCGGGCGAACTGAATCGCATAGCCGAAGCTGATGGTCTGCAGAAGCCAGCAAGACGGGCTGGGTAGAGCTAGCCAGGCACCCAGATACCGTGCAAGTGGGGACCAACGGAATCACTGTTGTGAAGCGGATGCCACTGAACTTGGGGGGATGCCAGGCGAACTGAATCGCATAGCCGAGGCTGATGGACCGCAGAAGCCAATGAGACATATTGGGTAGCGCTAGCCAGGCACCCAGATACCGTGCAGGCGTGACCAGCGGAACCACCGCCGTACCTGCAGTGGGGCAGCAAGGCGGAACGCAGGGACCCAACACGGGCGGCTTCTGAGCGGGCGGCTTGTGAGCGGACCGAAGAGGTGTCTGAGTGTGCGGTGCAACGCTTACCTGGTTCCACAGTTTGGCAGAGGGTGCGTGAGTAGGGCCTTTGTTGACGCTCTCGAACCGCCCGCTGCTGCCTGCTGGCGATGGAGGAGGATGAGTGTGGTCCGGTGCTGGTCCTCCTGGGACCCAGGGACAGAGAAAACCGCTCTCTCATCGAGATTTTCCAGATTCTCCACCCGGCCCTCCTCCGGGGGATGGAGAGGTGCCTTCACCATCCCCCAAAGAGCAGCTTCCGCCCTCTCTGGGTCACCCATACCGGGGCCTCTTGCTCTTTCGCTCACCGCCAGGTTTGACGGGGGCCTGGACGGGTGGGGCGGCCTGCCTACGCCCAGCTCCACGGTGCCGCTTGCTGGTGGCTGCTGCGGATGTGGAGCGGGAGCAGGGGCCACCCTCGGCGACGAGCAGGCTGGGGCGCTGCGGCCGGCGGATGGGTGGAGGCAGCAGCTGCCCACCGGGGCAGGGTGTGATGACCCACCTCAGTCTGCTTCTGTGCAGCCGAGAACTGCTGGGCCAAGCTCTCGACCGTGTCGCCGAAGAGGCCGGTCTGGGACACAGGGGCATTAAGGAACCGAACTTTGTCAGCGTCCCTCATATCAACCAGACACAGCCAGAGATGGTGCTCCTGGACCACAAGTGTGGACATCGCACGACCCAGAAAACTCACGTTGACCTTGAGGTCAGTAGCAGTTCGGAGCTCTTTCAGAACTTCCGGATCATGACCACCCTCGTGCAGGTCCCTCAGTGCCTTGGCCTGATGAACCTGCAGTAACGCCGTAGCGTGTAAGGCGGAG
>NW_015549595.1:93252-94106 GCF_001515605.1 Sinocyclocheilus anshuiensis | reverse complement strand
AGACAAGTACCTACAGACCCGGGAGGGGAGGCACGGTTCGCCCTGCCGGGTGGAGGCGGTATTAGGATACAATTGCATCGCAACCGACCGCTCCACCGGGGGGACCCTTGTATAGCCCCTAGCTGCACCACCGTCGAGGGTGGGGAGGGAGGAGGAACCAAACTGGTTGCGAAGCGCTAGAGGAGCGATGGTCCCCTGAGGGTTGGTTCCCTGAGGAGTTTGCCACCACTGTAACCCTCAGACTGCCCACACTACTGCCCGAAGTAGTCCACGCCTGGCTGTCGCCAGGACGAGCACTAGATCGCGGCAGAGGCAACGGAGCTCCGCCCCCCTGGAGGAAACGGAGCCTGGCCCGCAGGTCCGAGATGGTGGAGGAAACAGAGCCTGGCCCGCAGCTCCGAGATGGTCATCTTCCCGCAATGGGAACATGACTCATCCGCGATCGTGACCATCACCCGGCGCCAGGTAACGACCGCATCCAGAAACGCACGGGTGAAACGACATCTTTAAAAAGACGATCCGTCATCTTTACAAAGACGCACCTGCTTATTGTACTCTTTTAGAGAAATTGGCTCTTTTAGGGAAATGGTCTTTTACGTGCTGAAACGCACAGGGGAAACGGCCATTTGCAGCACGACAGGGGGTAGTGCAACCTGAAGTGCGCAACCCACTTGACACAGGAATGACCACCGCTGAAGTGCCGTCCGCCAACACAAAAAGCTCCCGAGAGCGCGCTAGACTCGTCACACACGAAGCAGTTTGGTAGGAGCAGAACGATGTTGTCGCTCGGCTCCGAAGCGAAAAGCCTGGTATGTGTTGCACCAGCTGCCTTTTTATGCTCACGCTGTGATCAG
>NW_015549595.1:44919-89997 GCF_001515605.1 Sinocyclocheilus anshuiensis | reverse complement strand
GGCATCTTTAAAAAGACGATCCGTCGTCTTTACAAAGACGCACCTGCTTATTGTACGAGAAATTAGAAATTGGCTCTTTTAGGGAAATGCTCTTTTACGTGCTGAGATGCACAGGGGAAACGGCAGCACGACAGGCCGTCCGCCAACACAAAAAGAGCGCGCTAGACTCGTCACACACAAAGCAGTTTGGTAGGAGCAGAACGATGTTGTTGCTCGGCTCCGAAGCGGCAAGCTGGTATGCGTTGCACTGGCTGCCTTTTTATGCTCATGCTGTGATCAGCGGCAGCTGGATGCAATCATCACATGCCAATGTGCATTGGCTCATTTAGTTTACACTCGAAGTGGATTGGTCTCTCTAAGTGAGATTCCAATTCGTCGGTCACCGACGTGACTCGGAGTGACCGACTGAAAGGGAACTAATTATTTTTTGTTTAGCAGTTATAAAAACTATATTTGTGAACAGTATTAATAATAAACATGGTCTAAACATTCTTAGACTCGTAGCATTCATCATGTTACAGTGTACACTCATATTACTTTTATATAGGCTATTGTTTTATATTATATAGAGCATGAAAACATCATCACGCCATAAGAAATTTAAATACAATGAATTGCATTCATTGTATCATATTCAAGATGTTTCACTCGATTTCAAACATTTTAGTCAGAAATTATAGTCTTAGAAAAAGCCAACTATGATTTTGTAGTCATATAGCCTAATAGTCTATGTATGATTTTATAGTATGATATGATTTTGTAGTCATACACTCACGCATGCTTTGTACTATTCTAAAAAAGGACATTTTATATATGAGAAACTAATTATTATTGTTTAGCACGTTATAAAAATATTTGTAAACAGAGTATTAATAATAAACATGGTCTAATCATTCTTAGACTCGTAGCATTCATCACGTTACAGTGTACATTAGGGATATGCCGGTATCAAATTTTTATGTTGCGGTTAATTGCTAATGCTTTTATCACGGTATACGGTACTATCGCGATATTGAAATTTAGTTTAAAAAAAGTGCTGTCATAATACAGTATAACAGGTTTAATAACTTTTTTCTTATAACAAAAATAACTGAACATTTAAATGCAATAAAGCAATACAGAAAAATGTATAAAGTTACAAGTTTTACACAGATTAAAGTGCAAAAGAACTATAAAGACCAATAGGTATCATTATTATTATTATTATTATTATTTCTGCAGTTTAGCGCCATCTGCTGTCAGAGAGTGAAAGTGCGCTTTCATCCAGGGCGTCTCTCACATGTTCTGCCATGTGCTTCTCGTCCGCGCTTATTTACATCAGAGTGCGCACACGTCTTTCACGCAGCATACAGCGGTGTTGTGCATTTTGACCAGTTGATGGGAAAAGTATTCTTAAAATGCATTCAAAATTCGGAATAATTTGTAATATATAATTATTCACGGTATTTAGAAGTGCCCACGATAACAATATGGTGCATATTCATTACCATGATATATCGCATTACCGAATACCGGCACAAGTCTAGTGTACACTCATATTACTTTTATATCGTATTGTTTTATATTAAATAGAGCATGAAAACATAATCGTGTCATAAGAAATTTAGATACAATGAGCTGCCTATCATATTCAAAATATTTCACTTATTTCAAACATTTTAGTCAGGAATTATAGTTTGGGAAAAACCCAACTAGTAAATGTGTTCAAATTTATGTCACAATAACACATGAACTAATGCAAAAAAGAAACATTACTTACTCATCAAATTGATCTCCTCCGCTGGATGAAGCAGCGCGTCGCATCTGGTTCTTTTTCTGAGGTAAATTTTGTCTTATTATTCCTCTCAGCGCGTCTTCTTCAGATGTAAATTCTGGGTTATTCCTCTCAGCGCGTCTTCTTCTGATGTTAATTCTGGGTTATCCCTCTCAGGGCGTTTTCTTCTGAGGTAAATCCTGGCTTATTCTTCTCAGCCCGACTTCCAGAAATGAACAGTAGCCGCGATGAACTTGACTATCCTCACTTTGTTTACGTTGGGCCTTTACATGTGCACGCGTCTCATGTGGATATTTACATATGAAGGGCGCGAGTTGCGCGTTGGCGGGATCACATTAGAGATAATGAGCTGTGGCAATGCGGGAAATCCGTGCCACAGAAATTGTTTACACTTACTTTGCGTGATTGGGGTGGAGTTTTCAATTAACGGCGGAAGGATGGAGGATATAAAGGAGATGTGACGTACCTGAAAAAAACGCATCATCAGAAAGTTTGTGTGCAAGGTTTGCAGGTGCATGGTTGAGAATTAATGGATTCCCGTGAGGAGTAGAAATACGGCCGCTTTTAGGAGTATTGCTTCCTGTGAGTGATGTTTGAGCGTCGTGGAGTTTGACCAAACTTTATAAGCGTGGCACTTCAAGATCGTTTGTGTTGGTGGAATATTCCAACGACAAGCTGCCTGTTCATCCTCCTGTCCTGGTGTCTGACGACGACCTGCTACACTCTTCAGCTTCCTTCACGTTTGCAAACCTGGTCAGTAGCCTATATGTACGCCGCCGCCATTTCACACATTACTACACACATACCCACTCACATTACGTTCCCATTTGCCCATTCTGTGTGCTTTTTATTTTGATTATGCAAATGTTATTTCTGCTCTTTAAGATTGTTGTTTGATGTTGTTACTGTTTTTTAAGTATACATATTAAATACATAAATATATTCTAACCCTAAGCTAGGGCGGCCACCACCATTACAGGGCCCTATTTTAACGATCTAAGGCAGTGGTTCGCATGCGGCCCGTCACGAATTCAAATGCGGCCCACCATGCTGAATACAATTAAAGACCTGACCTGTACTCACGTAGCCTAATTAACGTTACGGATTTTACGAACACTTACAAGCACGCACTTTGGCAGAATTCTATTTTATTCAGACTATTTTCAATTCAAATAGTCATCAGCAGCCATTAGTTCGGTAAGATTGAGCATCAGAATGGGTAGAGCCTTGCACGGGCCTCAAATATAGGCCCTAGTCCGGCCCTGGCCCGTGACGTTCAGGCCCTAGCCCGGCCCTTGTCCGACAACTTATCAGAATTACCAGCCCGAGCCCGACCAGAGCCCATCTTTTTTCCCCCTTCACCCAAAACAGCTTATACTACTGTTTCAGCTATATTAAAATAGTTTCGTTTTGTATGTAATGGCAAAGTGATTATATTTCGTTTCGTGCTCATACAATATAATACTGAATAAAAAGATTCTCAGCATATTAATGAATTGAAAATAAATCAATAAAGAAATGGATAAAAAAAATACCCTTACATTATTTTGGGAGCGATGATGACCGTTCCGTGAATGAAATGTCTCCCAAAATTGTGCTTGGTTTAAGTTGAAAAGAGAAATCTTTCTTTGAGATCAACTGTATTTCTCTCTCTCCCCCTCCTGTCTGTGTGTCGCGCGCCCCCACCGCTCCTGTCATTTCGGCCCGCTGCGAGTTGTGAAAGGGGGGGTGGGGGTCCACGATGGTTCTGCTTGAAAAAACAAAAAAGTTACACCTCTATTTTTTTTAGATGTCTATCCAGATGCATGCCGAGAGACAGGCCTTTTGCTACACAGGGCGAACTAATCCCTTTAAGATGTTTAGGTAAAGAAGCCACTTGTCTATCCGTGACGATGAAAAATATAGTTTTTTCACATATGGTACACAGTTTATAAGTCTATGAAAGCACATTAAGGTGTTTTTTCACATATGGTACAGAGTTCAAAAGTCTATGAAAACACCTTAAAGTGTTTTCACATGTGGCAACCTAAAGAGTTCAAAAGTCTATGAAAACACAATGCGTTTTCACATGGTACAGAGACAAGCGTGAATATTTCTCATTAGTCATGCGTCCTATAAGAGTTAATAAACAAATTTGAGACTTTTTATACTATGCGTTTAAGGCAATATCGCTGTTGGTGTTTAATCAAGGAGAAGAGGCTTCTATCTGGTGTTAAAAATCAGGTTGTGCCATATGTTTTCTTTCGGCAGACAAAGGAAGACAACACTGCTAGTGTTTTCACAGCGGCAGTGTGATGAGTTATACCATAGAACTCTGATGCCCTCTGGTGGCTATTTATAAAATTACAACCTTCGTGAGAATTGCAATTTTAACATTCAATATGAAAACAAATATTCATTATTTTGTTAGGTATTCTCGCTACCTTTAATACGTTCTTTTTATCCTTAAATCTAAACATTTATCAAGCCAATATTTATAAGAGATTGTTTATGGCTATTCCTTAAGGTGGGGTCTCCGAGGTGTGATAAAACTCCTCCTACCCACCTGGGTTTTAAAAGTCGAACGAGGCCTTTGTTCATTCCATTTCCTGTTCGTGGCTTTGAAGACTCATTCTTTTTTTTCTGAGAACGATATGGACCGCCAAGGTAAGTGGAAATATATATATATATATATATTTGAACAACAGCACTACTCTGTTTTTAAAGTCTGAGTAAATAGGTGATGAGTCGTTTTTCAACCGCTCTCAATTGATATAAAGTATTTTAATAGTTTTAAACTACCAGTTTTTTAATATCTTGTAGGTAGCACGGAAAGAAATGCTTTTAGCCAAATTGATAAGTGTAAGTCTCTATCTCTTATCTGATGTTTATACGTAGATTATTTTACAGCAGAAAATGATTTTATTTGTTTTTATTTAGTAGTGACTGCCCAGCTGCTTGATGTACAAGACGGTAAAATAATTGTTTTTATAATTTAAAAATTAAACTTTTTGTTGGAATTCGTTCCTCCTTTGTCTTGCACGGATGGTCCAGGCGTTAACGCTGAGCTACTTGTTGGCTGTAGTATGTTTGCTTAGTAATGCTATGCATCCATTGATCGTTTTTAAATATCTACATCAGACAAATGATCTTGTTTTTATTTCTAGCGGATATGCAGCTGATCTATGAAAAGGGTTCCCAAAATGGTAAAGTAAACGTTTTATACTTTTAAAAAGTAAAACTTCTCTCTTTTTTTTTTCTCATTTTGCACGTGGGGCGTCCTCGTGGAGAGGTGCTTTTTGGTTGCTAAGCTATAGCTAAATACTGTTCCACTGCTTCAAATAATTACAGAAGAAAATGATTGTCTGTCTTTTTTTTTTTTTTTTTTTTTTTTTTCCTAGACCTGCTCCAGTTAATAACCCAGCCAAATTTGATTGACCTCACACATGAATCCGATGAACAGGCGGGTCCCAGCACCACTAACAACACCCGAAATCCAGCACACAGCCCCTTGAGGGAAAAAAAAGAGCGATTGCCCAGGTCATTCCGGCACCGAGAGAGGAATCACACAACAGTACGTTTTTTTTTTAATATTGTTTTTTCTTCAATAGATAATGTTATTTTTATTTAACATAAGCTAATTGGATAACTTTGATATTATTTTTTTAATACATATGCTTTAGCTGGTAAAGCTACTTTGTCGCCATCTTGTGGCACAGTCTTGCTTTTTTTTATTAAATTTTTAAGTTTTACATTTTTTTTTTTAAAGACTACTCTATTTTGACCTATCTATTTTGATCAATTTTATCTCACAATCTGTTTGGTTAATTTCTCTAGATTTGTAATATTGTTTTTCTTCAATAGATAGTTATTTTTATTTAACATAAGCTAATTGGATAACTTTTTTTTTTTTTTTTTTTTTTTTAAGACTGCTCTATTGACTTATTTTGGTAAAGCTACTTTGTCGCCATCTTGTGGCACAGGCTTGCTTTTTTTTATATATATTTTTTAAGACTGCTCTATTTTGACTGATCTATTTTGGTAAAGCCACTTTGTCGCCATCTTTTGGCTCAGTCTTGCTATTGCAATTTTTGTTCTGATTTATCTAGCAATAATCTCATTAGCTAATTTCCTTTTTAATTTTAAATTTCCGCAAATTTTTCCCTGATTTACTAATTATTATTTAATATTCATGTGGTTTTTAAAGTCTTGACAATGTTTAACCCCCGTTTATTCTATACAGATAGATCATCAGAGCCTGACCGAACCGATGATGCCGAACCTGAGATAATTCAAGGTATGCTTTTCATATTTATTTTTAGATTATAATTTTTCATACTTTTATTATTTAACAAAGAAAATCTTTAAAGCAGTGATAGATAATATTATATTCAAACAGTTATTTAAAAAAAAAAAAGAATAGATTTGTCGTGATTTTCATATACTAATTATTTAAATTACTATTCTTTTCATACAGATCGCCCCGCATTGCGGACAATGCTGCTAACTGGACTGATACACAAATAAATGACTGGGAAAGAGCCAGTTGGAGAAGTGATCACAGTGGAAATTCATCGCAGAGGGGTAGGCAAACACCATCAGCTGGTGATGATGTGTCCGAGGAGGAAACTGAATCGCAGCCAGAGCAGAACAATAGTGTAGATGAAAGAATTGTCTCTTTGCTCCACAAGTTGGTTGACAGGCAGGATTCTCTATTCAGCGAACTGCTTAACAGGCAGACGGATTTCTTTACTGACTTTAATAACCGCATGGATGCCAGGTTTCATGAGCTTCAAGGTAATTTACAGCAAGCAATAGAGATTCGTCTGCGTGACTTGCAAACACAAATGATTGAAAATTTCACATCGGTTCACAAAGCTTTACAAACACAACTGAGAGAGAGAACACTGATTGTTAATCTGCTGTGTGCGATTAGATAATGCTTTTATAACCAATATCATTTTTGGTCTGATGACATTCGAATGCTATATATCTTTGATTGTATCCAAATACTTTGTAACTTCTATATTTGCTTGTGTTTGTATCTGAATACTTTTTAATCATCTATATCTGGTGTAATTTACAGCTCTGATTATGTTCTGTGCTTTTACGCTTTTGCATGCTTTTTATTTTTGAATGTATCCTCCTGTATACTTTGTAATTTCTTCTATATTTGCATGTGTTTGTTTTCCAAATACTCTGTAATCAATCTATATCTGATGTAATTTACGACTCTGATTGTCGTGTGCTTTTACGCTTTTGCATGCTTTTTATTTTTGAATGTATCCTCCTGTATACTTTGTAATTTCTTCTATATTTGCATCCAAATGCTCTGTAATCTGTAATCAATCTATATCTGATGTAATTTACATCTCTGATTGTATCGTTACAGCTTTGTGAATGCTTCTGTTACCATTATGTTTGTAGTCTTGCTGTATGATGTGGCCATTTTGTATGTAGTCTTTATGTATGTGGCCATTTTGATTTGTAGTCTTGCTGTATGAGTAGGCCATTTTGATTTGAATTCCCCATAGGGTCGCTGTCTGTGTCGGGGGTGTTCATAGCCGTCATTCAGATCAGTATCTGGTAGACCTGTTACAGAACGCTATTGAAATGCACACGGATACATCCCATAACTTGAGCAACATATTACAACGATTGATAGATCATTATCCAAATTTTACAGAAATGCCATTTAATAATGATCACACCCAAAATGTTCATGATTTGCAACAATTAGAAATGGAAATAGCGCAAAGTCTAAACGTCGATGTATGCATTCTGTTGCAGACCGCATTAAGCCGACAAGGTCGAGATTCTGCAAAACACGTACGGCTTGAAAATAGAGGTCATGTGGGAGTGTGAACGGGACAAAATGAAACAGACCAACCCCTCGGTGATGGAGTTTATAAGTACTTATTCGGTTCCCGAGATACTGAAGCCTCGAGACGCCCTTTTTAGCGGGAGGACTAATGCTTATAAACTCTATCAAAAAATGACTGAAGGGGAGAAAATAAGTTACGTCGATTTTACCAGCTTATACCCCTCCTGCCAAGCTAGGAAAAGCTATCCGATCGGCCACCCCCAAATAATTTATAATGATTTTGAACCGATTGAAAATTATTACAGACTTATCAAGGCAACCGTGTACCCCCCGCGCAAATTACTCCACCCGGCCCTGCCTTACAGATGCGGAGGAAAGCTCATGTTCCCCTTATGCAGAACCTGCACTCACACCGAAAACCAAACGTCAAGCTGCAACCACACAGATGAGGAGAGGGCTCTCTCGGGGTGTTGGGTCAGTATCAAACTTTTAAAAGCGATCAAGAAGGGCTACGTTGTGGCCAAGGTCGATGAAGTTTGGCATTTCCCGCAAAGGACGGATACGCTATTTTGCGAATACGTAAAGAAGTTTTTACGTTTGAAGCAGCAAGCGTCTGGCTATCCGTCAAACGTAATCATGGATGCCAACAAAGCGTCTTACATCCACGAATATTATGAAAAAGAGGGAATTCATCTCGCCCCTGAAAAGATCAGTCACAACCCCGCTCAGAGGTCTATAAACAAGCTATTGCTCAATAGTTTATGGGGGAGATTCTCTATAAGAGAGGATTTAGCACAAACCATCCTCGTGAAAGACCCTGAAGAATTCACCAGTATCGTTTTTGGTAAAACCGATACCCTGAAATACTTCACATTCGTCTCAGACGACGTAGCACTTGTCCAACATCGTCCCCCCAAAGGGGATGTTCGTCAGACGCACAACATTAACGTGTTTATGGGAGCCTTTACGACGGCTCACGCCCGACTGGAGCTGTACGACCTGATGGACAAACTCGGCGACCGAGTATTATACACAGACACTGACAGCGTCATTTTTGTGTCTAGGGACGGCGACTGGATGCCTCCTCTGGGGGATCATTTGGGGGAGCTGACGGATGAAATAGGGGCCGACGATCACATCACAGAGTTCTGTTCTAGCAGCCCAAAATCTTATGGCTATCGTACTGCCAAGGGAAAAGTGTGCATGAAGGCTAAGGGTATAACGCTGAACGCTAGAAATTCCCAAGCTATCCGCTTAGATTCCCTGATGGTCTGGTTAACGGCTATGTGACATCTCACGATGACACACAATACATTCTGGCTCGTGCTGAAAACATTGTGAGGGATAAAAAGCATCTCACGCTGCACAAGTCAGTCGAGAAAAAGTTCAAAGTGGTGTATAATAAGCGCAGACTTTTACCCGATTTCAACACTCTTCCTTATGGCTACTGATTCGATGATGCATAGAGGGGTACGGGATGCTTCAGAGTTTGACTTTAGACTCCAGCACCCTTTTTCTTGTGTGATAAGTGGGCCATCCAATAGTGGCAAGATCTATTTTGTAAAACAACTGATGGAAAATGGTCTAAATATGATTTCTAAAGAAATTAAAAACATTGTTTATATTTACAACTGTTGGCAACCTCTGTACGATGACCTGCTTAAATTTTACGACATTAAATTTGTTGAAGGAATACTGACGTCTTTGAATGATGATCATTACTACAAAACTAATCTTCTGATTTTGGACGATATGATGAGCGAGGCTAGCGGAAACGGTCAGGTCAAAAAAGTCTTCACACAGTTTGTACATCATCGTAATCTTAGCGCTATTTATATAGTACAAAAATTTATTCTCTCAAGGTAAATCAAGCAGAACCATCAGCTTGAAAACTAATTATTTAATTTTGTTTAAAAATCCCCGGGACGCTAATCAGGTGATGGTATTAGCGAAGCAGATGTATCCGACCAATGCGAAATACTTTATGGAGTGTTATCAAGACGCTACGAGTCAGCCTTACGGATACCTTGTGATAGACTATAAAGCAAAAACACCTGAACAATATCGTCTCAGAACGGGGCTGCTTTCCGATCGCCAAGTGGTCTACATCTAGAAAAGAAGAAGAATCTGATCATCCGTCATGTCCGCCAAGCTTTGTAAGCATCTACCTCTGCTAAAGATGCTACATAAAGCTACGCCTAAACAACGTCGTCTTATTTTACAGTCGTCGTCCGACGAACTCATTTTAGCACTCTGCAAAGTAGCGCTAAACATCCTCTACGGTACGATTCCGATCAACCGACAGCAATACCAAAAACTGAAAAGGAGAAAATCGGAAATTAAATTTCTTGACAATAAGAAAATCGGTATAACCGCCAAGAAACAAGCTTTCAACCAGAATGGCGGTTTTCTTTTACCACTCCTAAGCGTTGCGGTACCCTTTATTTCCAGTTTAATATCGTCTAGACAGGGTTGAGCATGGAATATGCTGAGAAGATGTATCTTGTGCCCCAGAACCAGTTGGAGATGTTGAAATCCGGAACTGCTCGCGAGAACATTCAACAGGTCGTAGAGAACGATCTGGATACTGCCATAAGAAATATTTTACTCCGGACCGAAATGGATCAACGTGAAAAAGTAAAACTTTACTCAAACATCCTAACAAGGTTTTTGACGATTGTTAAACAAGGCGATCGTGAGAACACTGTTTTAACGCTCTCGTTACCAAATCCTGATCCCGGTCATAAAGATGATCTCGTCGCTACTACCGCCCGAGATAACCAGGGTTTGGAAGATGTCGTAGATGAAGTTCTGAAGAACGTACCTTCGAGAAGCGTGAAAAACAGTCGAGACATATTAGACAAAATGTCTAAAGCTAAAGGACTCAGCTCTTGGAACGAGTTGGGTGAATTTGTGTTTAAAGGTAAAGCCATACCCGGTTCGCACATGCTCGATTTGTTAAAAAATGTTACAGCTCCGCACCAGGTCCAGGATGACAGGAGACCTCTAGGATGGTCGGAGTTTCTACAATCGTTTGCCGAATTAAACATTCCGTTTTCTACCATATCAAATCATCATGTTAGACGTATGATTAGTTCTTTAAAAAGTAAGCCTGGAGTGATCTCTCACACACCTGAGCATGCGCAACCTTCTAAAAAGTCTGTAAAAAAGAGAATTTCACGTACTGCAGCTCTGAGGACGGATGAACCCGTGTTCAAATCACCATCTCTCGATCGAAGACAGTGGTTAGAATTTTAATGATGTATTTTCTTTAAATGTATGTCTCTGTGAAATGATATGTATACCTACTGTTTGAATATTTTTTAATAAAAAGACTGGAAAACGATATCGGTTTTAAGCGTTTTTAAAATTTATAATCAAACAAATACAATGGATAATTCAATCATGCGACAGCAGTATTGCACGATTGCGCACAATTAATACACGACAACATTTTTTCATTACAAGCAATAGATCCAAGTCATTTCACAAAGACCGATACCATTTTATAATTTTTAATATAATCATCGCTGTACAAATTCATCATGTAGTTATAGTCTCGACCCCTCGCTAGGTGATATAGGAAAAACACACAGTGTTGCCCGCATGCATCCGACGTAAAATCCGGAACCCGTTTGGTAGAATATAACACGATGGGAGCGTTGGATATTAAAAAGTTTTTGATGGTGGCTGGAAAGCGTTCGTAGTCAGGAGCGTTGCCGAAGCTATCGAAAAAACAGCCGGAACCCTCTCGAGTTAAATAAGCGGCGATCCAGTGTTCACCAGACATGTCCGAAGGGTGCGTGTTAATGATAATCATGGCCGGAAAGGTCCTTAACGGTCTTTCAGGCAGGTGATCACTCGGAAGAACTCAGAGAAAATGAGTGTTACACTAAATTTTGTCCATGATAGCTGTGAGATGCACCGTGTTAATTTTCTGTTCAATAGTAATCGACCAGGACCTGTCTGCGGTTAGACACTTCTATGATACTGTCAAACACAGCGTAAACAATGAGATTAATAGTATGCGGTAACGGTTGTCTGAAGCGCGCTTCGAGTCTGATATTCGATATGAGCGATATGTGCTGACTTTAACGTCTGAGGTTAAAGGCGTAAAGCGAGTAGCCTTTCAGAAAATCATCCCTGTTGATAGAGAGGGCATGATTTTTAAGATGTCTCCCGGTCACGGTCGCCAACTGATAAAATTCCCGTACGGCAGATCCTGAGGTAAAGTCTGGCTGGAGAGGCTTGGCGGGAAATTGCTGTCCGTCTACGTAGATGGCCAGGAACTCCAAATCGTAATGTTTAAGTGAAAGAAAATATCACTGTGAATAGGCACCAGCAGCTCCACAACCTTGCTCCCGGTAGTGTAGAGCGATCTCTTGGTCAGCCCTGCGTTACGCCCCACAGGATCGGTTTCGTCCATGTGACCTGCCGTGTCTTTGAAAAACAGGCCGGCCGAGAAAAGCGATTCCAACGCATCTTTGCTGTAGTTGAGAAGACTCTCGATGATACATCAGTAAGGGTAAGTGCTCGAACTCTGAGATATCAGGCGATCGCCGAGACTGACGTCGACTTGTGAAAATATAGTAGCTCTGGGGTACTAAATATAGGAGCTCAAAGGTCGCATCTGGACATCTAACAGGTCGCAGGGTCAACACGACGTGGTAATTGCGATGCAGGTGTTCGTGACGTGGGTGGTCGCTATGTGGGTGGTCACTATGTGGGTGGGCTGCGTGGGGGAGGGGGAAAGGTTACAAAGGTCAAAGTCATTAATCATAATGACTTTTGCTGTCGGGTAGGGACTACTTGCAGAAATTAATCAATCAATCAATAAATAGTCAATAAAATCAATAAAATCCAACATACTTCAATAAAAACACAGAAGTATGTAAAATTACTGCAAAATTACTGCAATACTGCAAAACAAATAACTTTGATAATGCCCGGGAGCTGCAGGAATAGCAGTAGAGCACCGATGCATGATCTCCAGATGCTGTCAGTCGCTCACTGGCAGGTGGCGCAAGCGGCTGTTGATGAAGACCAAAGCAACAAACAGGTGGACTAAGTCATTCATTCACAAAAACTGATTTGCAGAAATGGAGCAAGCGCTAAGTAGAAGTTTTAATTATCGGGGCCAGTATAAACATGTGGAAAAGCTGATCGTGTGTATGTTTAATTCAACATATTCACTGTTTCCCATAGCCTAAATGTAAGCAGCTTTCTCTACCACATAGGAGATTATAATGCTATTTTAACCAACGCTGAAATACAGAACTAACATTACATCTGAGGAAGACATATATTGCTTTCGGTTGCTTAGTTTCCTTTACTTGTATCATGGCTTGTGTGACGCTGTGCTGTAATACTAGGGTTCTCCTCATACGTCACACTCCAGGATTCCCCAACGACGCGTAACGCGCCTCAGTGAACTAATACAGTGATATACATCAAGAACCGGGTTGACTGGGTACTCGGTACCACCGGTACTTAAAAAAACCTGGTACTGTAACGTTTTAATTTTTTTAGTACCGACTTGGTACCGAAATACCGGGTCTTTTGACAACACTAATGCGAACTATATACAGGCAAGCAAATGAGGTCAGAAGAACGCAACGCGCTGCATTTTCTTTATAATTGCTTTCCCTTACCACTGATCTATAGTCAACAGTCCTACAAAGATATCAATACCACGATTAGTTTTAACAATATGCAACCACTTTTTATTGACATAAAAATAGGAGTTCAAAACCGCATAGGTGTATTATTGCTGCAAATATAAACCGGAGAAAGCATTGACGTGGAAAAGTTTTTTTCATGTTCCAACGGTTGTAGTACGTTGCTAGATACAAGACTAACTTACTACAGGTTAGATTTTGCCAATATCTCCCTTACGGTATATACAGTACACAAATATATTAAAAAAAATACAGTAATTCATCAAAAGGGTTTTTCCATGTTCCACTGGTTGTAGTACGTTGCTAGTTATATATCTGCACTGTTGTTTACTTCACTGGTTTGCACTCTATCTGCCATGTGCCTTGTGCTGCTTTATATATTTTTTTTACATTTTTTACATTTGACCTTATTTGTATATTTGTATAGTTGTATTTTATATTTAATCTGTATCTATCTGTATTTATGTTCTACTGTTAGTGTTATCTGTATGTACCAAGGGTCTGAGAGTAACGCAATTTCAATTCTCTGTGTGTATGTGCTGTACATGTGGAAGAATTGACAATAAAGCAGACTTGACTTGACTTGACTTGATGTGAAATTTTGCCAATATCTCCCTTACTGTATGCACCATTCACAATTATTAAAAAAAAAACAAAAAATAATAATAATAATCTGTAGGACCCCAAAAGTGATTTTTCATGTTCCAAAGGTTGTAGTATAAAATATTGATGTACTTTATGTACAGTAAGGGAGGTATTAGCAAAAATTCACCTATGTAAGTCAGTCTAGTCACTAGGAATGTACTACATTCTTTGGAACATAAAAATGTGAATTACAGTAATTTCTTAAGAATAATTATATACTGTATATACAGTGAGGAAGATATTGGAAAATTTCAACTGTAGTAAGTTAGTCTGGTCACTAGTAACATACAACATTTGGAACACGAAAAACCCCATTTTGGTGAATTACTGTAATTTTTTTTCTTAAAAAAAAATTTATGTAGTGTACATACTTGGGGAAAGTATTGTCTAAGGCGAGTTATTGGCAATAAATATTTAGTAAGTTTGAGTAAATTATTCATTTACTGTAAACATTAATTTGAATAAATTATTGGACTTCATTTTGTACTGTGAGATACATTTGCAGACGGTCCCTAAAGCAGCCTAAGTGAATCTGCAGCGAATATCAAACCTAAAACTAGAGGTCGACCGATATGGGTTTTTTGACAGCCGATGCCGATATCTTGGAAAGCAATCACTTTAATCTAGCTTGCGCCAACGGTTGTACACGAAAGCAGTTCCGGGCGGATGACATATGATGTAGGCGTTGCGCATGCGCCGCTCAGAAGTGACGAACGCTGAAGCTCAGGGGAGAGATCAAAACAAAAAAACGGTCACGAATTAGAAGTACAAATCGAGGATTTGTAAAGAAGAATGTCGGAGGATTTCGATATAAACCAAGAGGAGACTGGTTTTCCTTTACTAAAGTAAGGAATCTTTGCTTCATTTGCTCCTGTTAACAAACGTTGGTTTTCACGAGACTCACTGGCGCATGCGCAATGCTGACATCATACGTTATCCTCTCGAAGCTGCTTCCGTGTACAACTGTTGGCGCAAGCTAGATTAAAGTGATTATTACATTTTGAATATAGATATTTTTCTTACAAAAACACATCGATTCGCTACAGAAGGCCTTTGTTCACCCTCCGGAGCCGTGTGAGATGACTTTTTATTATGAATGGATGTGCTTTATTTCACTTATTTTGGACTGATGCACTGCAACACTCGTTGACTGCCATTAAACAGCTTGAAAGATCAAAGACAATTTTTAATATAACTCCGATTGGATTCGTCTGAAAGAAAAAAGTAAGAAATGACCTACTGAACCATGCTCTAAACACTTGCCTGTTAGATCCAGAGATCCAGAGGTGCAGAACGCCGTGCCAATGTAAGGTTTTAATTTGAACCGTCGGATCAATAGTAAGCTGAGGTGATGAAAGCGTGGGCAAAAAGTTTAAGGTTAAGGTAAAATAAAAGGTAAAGGTGTACTTTATTGTCCCAGAGGGAAATTTGTCTTTGGCTCAAAATACAGCCAATGAATAACAGTACCTAAAAACAATACATTGCACAATAAAAAACAAACACACAAACGTCTCTGACTCACAACTATAAACACACACACACAAACACACACACACACACACACAACACTACTAGACTTAATACTATTTATTAACTTAATTGCGGATGGAATTAACAGATTCTTAAACCTATTTAGTCTACGACTTGTCGTTCTTAATCTCCTTCTTGATGGTAACATTTCAAATTCTGGATTCAAAATGTGTGTTGTGTCATATAGAATCTTATATACCTTAGCATTAATTTAGCATTGATTGCCTTAGCATTGATTTTTCATAGAGATAGGAATGTTTCTTTATGCCCATGATCTTCATGGCGGTTTGAATAAGCTGTGTAAGCTTAGACTTTAACTACACTGTCAGGTTACCATACCAAACATGTAGCCCATATCTAATTACATTCTCCAGTACAGCTTGATAGAACAGCATAATGATCTTACTAGTCTTCTCAAAAATACAATCTCTGTTGTAGCTTATAGCACAGGCTTTCAATATGGACATTCCATGACAATGAACACTCAATATGAACACCAAGGTATTTATATAAAGTAGGGCTGCCCTCGACTAAGGATTTTTCTGCTCGACTAGTAGTCGTTAATTTTAAGCATTAGTCGACTAATCAAACGTTTATTAATAAACCATTTAAATCATTATAATGAGCCTTTAATTGCCTACATAGCCTAATAAGCGCTCAAGTGCACGCATAAAGCTATGATTATGAATGTGTCAGGGAAAAACAGTAAGGAGGCTGCATTCAATTTTAATAATTCACTGATAAATAACTGCTTTCTTTGTTTCTGTTTAAGAGATGAACTAGGCGACACTGACTCGTCATCTCCACAGTAGTGGATGTGCCTGTATGCATGTTTCACACGGATTACATAATCTGAGAATATTTGTTTTCCATTTGAATTGGTTCATTTGAAAGTAGACATTTCACTCTCTATAGATGTATTTTAATGCCTGTAAGGCAAAGATATACATGGAGTTTCGCGCCCAAGTTCACAAACCGAGACGGCAGAAAGCGCATCATGTTTGCTTTCATTATTTTACAAAATCGCGATTTTGTTGTTATTGTGAGTGCACACAAATAAACGTAGAGTCTTTACCGATTTGAAAGATGTATTACTCTTATCTGTATGACCAAAAATTACGGAGTATTTTAAGAGCAAGTGACCGCACCGGCGCCTCCATCTGTCCAGCAGTGAGCGAGCTGCTGTTCAGCTTCCACTCTCCGCACAGACACTTCAATAGCGCACATTTCTTTAGGTTAACATTAGATTGAGTGGCCATGTAAAGTAATGTAATACTTACATATTTCAGATCCCTTGTGAAAAAAAAGTGTGCTTAATTGTATTAAAAGTGTACTTTTTGTGTACTTCAAATCTTAAAAGTATACTTTTTAAAAAGTGCACTTGCAGATAATATAATATAATTTAAATTAAAGGCCACTTAAGTGTATTTAAAGAGAGTACACTTTAATGACAGTAGGTCTTAACATACTTAAGTGCACTTTATACAAATGCACTTTATAATAATGTCTAATTAAGTATTACTTAAACATACATTTTACATAATTATGATTTTATTGTGCTTTAAATAAGTACACTTATTTTGATATATTTATCAATATACTAAAGCACAAGTAAAATAATTGATTTTAATTTCAACTTAAGTGTGTTCTCCAAAATTACATTTGTTAATGTATTTTAAATTTATTTAGTCTATAATATATACTATGTGCATTAATGCAATTGAAATGTATTTTTATTCTAAACTTCAATACACTTTATACACTAAATACACTTTTTTCTAGTATACTCCAATAAAACTTATTGTTGAAATTTTCATCACCAGCTCCTGCGCTATGAACTCTATGAAGTTTAATTTTTTACATAATATTTGACATACAGTGTCATTTATGAGTACTGTATTTGTATGCAATAGTACTGTAATTTACATCCGTGTACATAATACTTTCAATATCATTATTCTGTTCTAAGTCACTTAAACACACATTTAATTGCATTAATTGCAAGCAAAAGTTTAACAAATCTAAACAAAATTAATTTGCATTCAAATAGCCTACATTGGGTTTCTATTATAGGCTGCACTGCACTGTAAAAATAACTTTTAGTTAGGTGAATGAGTCATGAATGAGTCTAACCATAGTCTTTGGACTAACTACACAACAAATTAGAACAATTTGAACTTGAACAGAAATGGAAAGCTTGAAATAATACGTAACCACGCACAAGTGTCTCTTTTGTTTAATGCGCATGCGCCAAAATACTACATCATGACGGCGCACTACTTCACCAGAGTTTGAAAAATGCGTTGTGCGCCATGTTTGTGTAATCGCGATGCGTGAGGGAACAAACAAGAGAACAAAGGAGCGCCACGTTTGGATGATTGTGCGGCTTTCACCATAACACGGCAGTTCTTGCTATATGGACTCGGGAGGTGAATTAATCATGTCCTATAATTTATCTATGACTGCATTCTGATATCGGAATGTGATTGCATGTGAGGACCAAAAAAAAATGGCTGCTGAAAATACAATATTTTATTTTAACGAAACGATTTAAAATTAAATTTAACGCTACTGAACAAAATTCAAAGATCCAATCTTGTAATATTTAATGTACATAATCGATATTATCACCAACTACAAGACACCATCCCCCAGCACTGTGGAGAATCAACAACTGGCAGACGATCTGAATGAGTTCTACTGCAGGTTTGAAAAAACATCCCACACCGCCCTGAACACCTCTCCAGACAACCATTCACACCTCCAGCAACCCCCTCTCCCCTACACCTGCAATTCAGATCAGCGAAGACGAGGAGCTCCTCAGGGCTGCGTTCTCTCCTATTCCTTATTTACTTGTTCTATTTTTTATTTATTTTTATTTTTTATTATGTTTTTTTGTCCTGTCACTGTCATCCTGTTACACTGTGGAAGCTTCTGTCACGAAAACAAATTCCTCGTATGTGTAAACATACCTGGCAATAAAGCTCATTCTGATTCTGATTCTGATTCTGATATTATAACCACCAGTAATATTCAATATATCAGCCACCTCTAGAAATGATGCAGGTTTTTTTTTGTTTTGTTTTTTGCATTTGAAGAGCGAGATGTTCCGTTACTGCTTGTGTTTGTAATATGTAATATTTTTGTACTTATCTGGAGTTATTTATTCATTTTGCAGGACGGGTACAGTTTTGTTACTGGAGATAAGTTACAGTATAGAAACACAGACCAGTACTGAAGAGGTGATGTTAGAAGATTTTAATGGGGGCTTCAGCTTTGCTGTGCCAGCCATGGTAAATACAGGAACATCCTTCATGAATATGTGCGAGAGAATCTTGCAAGGCAAGTTGAGAAAAAAAAAAAACCTTTCTTAATTTTCATGGATTTTGGGATATTTATCTATTTTTTTGGTAATTGATAAAGTTATAAAAGGGGATAAAGGAATAAAAAAATGTCAGTGAAGATGGTGTGGTCAGGAATTCTGGTGTTTGTAGGAAATCTGAAGGAGCATCTCCCAGCATTCTGCTACGATGTTGCCCTGATGACTGAGGTAATTCACCTCTTAGGTTTTAACTGCTTCATCAGGGCAGTAATTGCAATTTTTATGATCCTACCCCTCTACCCTCTTACTGCTTAAATTATTAACATTTTGCAGATACTGCAAGGTGTATATAAACTTTGGACTGCAGCTGTGTCTATTGCTTTCACGCAACTGAACCATTTATATTGACTGGATATGTTTTATAACAATGGTTGTTCTTCTGTTTTTTTTTCTTTCTTTTCTCAAGGTATTTTTTTCTGACTTTGCTGCCTCTTTGGAACATTTCCGTTCACACAGACTGTGGAGAGACTCTCAAAGAGTATTTCTTTACACTGTTTTGCTGGCGCTTGAACACACTTTCCTGTTTATCACAACAAATGGCCAAGCAAAGCACACGACACTGACAAGATACGCGATACAGTACGATACAGTACGAGACCATTTGGAGTTCTTTTTTTTTGTATTAATTAATACATTTATTTAGTCAAATTTGCATTCACTAATGCTGGAGTAAGATTTTAGAAGAAAACTTTCGGTCCTGTTTAATATTGGTGCTAGTAAAGGTTTGAGAACTAATGGCCTGGTTTAACAGACAGGGCTTAGACTAAGCCAGGATCATAGTTCAATAAGGACATTTAAGTAATTTTCATTAACATGCCTTAAAAAAACATTACTGGTGTGCATCTTGAGACAAAACAAAAGCACTCATATTTTTAAAGATCAGTCAGTGCAATTTTCTTTCAGTTGAAACAGCTCAGAATTACATTTTACTCCAGGGCTGGTCTTAAGCCTTTTCTGTGAAACCGGGGGTACAAGTAACACCGTTTGGTAATGTTTTACAATAAGGTCTCATTTGTTGTATATGGAATGATAATTTTCTTTTTTTTTTTGCGATCAAATGTTTATTAAAAGGAAAAGAACAACAAAATCTTACAAAGCATTTCAAAATCACAACAAAACAGTCAAAAAAAATATGCGTAAATATACATATATAAATACATATATAAATATACATAAATATATATACATATACACACGCATATACAGATACATATAAATAAAATATACGCACACATACATCCATACATATACAATATACACATATGGATAAAAAAATAAATACAAATAATAAAGGGGAATTACTCAAGTTCAGGAGCTCAAATTAATGAGTAAACAAAATTAAATCAGGTAAAAAAAGAGATCATCTCAACCAGGCTTTCAGTGACTCAGCAACAGTGTTCCAACTACAGGGAGTCTTTTCATTAGCACCATTAACTCAAACAGTAGACCGTTCTAGAAAAATCACATCCAAAAATGTAAGAATCCAACATTTAACAGAAAGTGAATGAGGAGGTTTCCATTTCAATGCAATCATCTTTTTAGCAGCTGTAAGGCCAGCTAGTACTGTGCGCTTATGCCGATTATTAATGTCCAACATTGTTAACTTATTCAATAACAAAACAGGCACCGTTACGGGTACCGTTGCTGAAACCAGATCAGACAATCTGGATGCTACCTCAGTCCAAAACTGAGCAACAGGCGGACACTCCCACATCATGTGCAAGAAAGCACCTGGAACCTTCAGAACACATAAGGTACAGGTTGGGTCGGTTAATCTCTTCATTAAATGTAGCTTGTGAGGGGTTAAATATGTTATATGTACAAAGTTGAAATGAATCTGCTGGTGGTCAGGATTACGAGAGGCCTCCTTTATATTTACCCAAACATCCTCCCAAGTAAAATCTGGATCCAAATTCGGGCAATCACGTCTCCATAGCCTATCTAAAGGCAGTTTAGCATAAGAGGCCTCCAAAATAAAATTATATAATATGGGCACAAGGCCTCTATTATTTCCTTGAGCAATAATCAATTTATACAATGGGTGTATACACAAAGGTTGTTGCCAAGGTACACCATATGCTTTGAGGGCTGATCTGAGCTGTAAATAAAAGAAAAATGAGGAGGCTGGCAAATTAAATGAGTTTGCAATATCTTGAAAAGAGCACAAACCAGAATCATTATAAATGTCTTTCAAATGGCGAACACCACTCCTACACCAATGCGAAGGAGGAATGGGTCTGCCACCAATTGTCAGGCCTTTATTATTGAATATGGGAGACTGTGTATGCCACCTACAGGAGATCTTGCATCTAGATTCGACCAACCTCCAAGTTTGAATAAGATGGGAAACTATGGGACCAAAGCGCAGCCGACATTGCTTATTTGATACATTAGAAAAAAGAATGTCTTCCAGATTCCATGGATGCACAATATGTTCTTCTATCTTACGCCAAGAAACAGGGGTATGCAGGTTAAACCATACAAGCAGAGGCCGGAGCATAAAAGACCAAAAATAGAGCTTACAATTAGGCACTGCTAAACCCCCATCTACCCTCTTCCTCTGTAAAGTAGCCAACTTCAAATGTGGTCTTTTTCTATTCCAGATGAATTGGGAAATATTACCATGAATTTTATTCCAGAAGTTGACAGGAGGGGAGAGGGGTATCATAGAACTAAAAAAATTTAGTCGAGGCAAAATATTAATTTTTACAATAGAGATTCGGGCCTGCAAAGAGTTGGGCAGATTAATCCATCTGTCCAGATCTCTCTTGATGTCCTTGCCTACTTCTGAAAAATTGTGCGTTACGGCATGGTTCAAAGAGGGAAAAATTTGTATCCCAAGATACTTAAAGTGCTGAACAACAGAAATAATAGGTGGATACTGCAACATTTTAGCCGACTCATTTAAAGGTAAGAGGGCAGACTTAGACCAGTTAACCTTGAAACCAGATAAATGGCCAAACTCTTCACAAATAGACAGCAGGCTAGAAATAGACTGTATTGGATTTTCCAAGAAAACCAGAACATCATCCGCATATAACGCTACATGATGTATTGTGAACGTAAATAGGCCTTATCTCAGTGCATTGTCGAATCATCTGGGCAAGAGGTTCAAGGGAAAGAGCAAAAAGCGCTGGACTTAGAGGACACCCTTGTCGCGAAGACCTAGTGATAGAAAATGATGAGGAAAGCAATTGTCCAGTAAGTACTAATGCTGTGGGATTAGAATAAAGGAACTTAATCATATGTATAAAACCTTTACCAAAACCCATGTTTTCCAGAACAGATCACAAGAATGACCAATCCATCCTATCAAAGGCCTTCATTGCATCCAGGGACAGCACTGCTGAAGGAGCCTTAGCACCCACTGCCGCATCAATTATATGTAGGAGGCACCTGACATTATCCACTGCCATTCTAGACTTAATAAAACCTGTCTGATCACAATGGACTAACAAGGGCATGTAATCCTGAATGCGCCGGGCAAGAACCTTTGTGTAAATTTTTAAATCAGAGTTTAGTAGACTTAATGGCCTATAGTTTGTACATTCCGTAGGATCCTTATCTTTCTTTAAAAGTAGAGTTATTAGGGCAGTATTAACATCTCTAGAAAAGCTGCCTTTTTCAATTGAAGCTGTTATCATGTCTAGAAGCAAGGGACCCAATTTATTCCAGAATATAACATAAAACTCAGGAAGTATACCATCTAAACCAAGTGATTTATTGCTTTGCATGGCAAGGGCTGCCTCTTTCAATTCTTTTAAAGAAATATGATTGTCAGGTAGAATGGAAACATTCTCTGCCAGCCGTGGTAAATGTAACTTTTTAAGAAAATCATTACATCTATCTTGTTCAGGCTGAGACTCTGATTTGATAGAGGGAATATCAGCAAAATGCTCATTTGACCTAATTTTCATAGCCAACAGATGACTAGGTCTGGACCCATGGAAATAGTATCGTTGTCTAGTTCTATGGATTAAAAATTCTGAACGTCGCTTCAGAATATAATTTCTTTCTTTCTTAACAAGGTCACGTTCCACTGCTATTTGTGAAGAGTAATTACTCTGTAAGGTGGAATCCAGTCTAACAAAGTCTGCTTCAAGAGCTTGCAATTTGGCAGATCTGGCTTTAACCTACATTAAACTTAAAAAAATCCTCTAATTGAGATAGAAATTGTGACTTATATTCATCATTCGCCAATAGGGAAGTATTGAAGATATTCCTTTGTGGGCCAAGAGGGCTATAGGCAATAACACAGCATGATAAATTTTCTGGAAAAGTATAGGAGACGAAAACAAGAAATCTATCCTTGAAAAAGTTTTATGTCTGGATGAGAAAAAAGTACAGTCTTTTGATGAGGGATTGAGAGACCGCCATATATCTACAAGCCCCAGACTACTGGCCCACGAATGTAAAGCAGCAGTAGCTGATTCCTGCTCTCTGGAAGCAGTTGAACTTGACCGATCAAGATTAGTGTCCCATACTGCGTTCGTGTCTGCTCCTACTATGAATGAATAATCAGTCAAATCTAGCATCCTTTGTGTTAATGTATCATAAAAGCAATTATCAAATGTATTTGGTGCATAGATAGATATAAGAGCAATCTTTTTGCCATACAATTCTACTTTCGCAATAACAATTCTGCCGGCATCATCCGCGCATAAATCCAAAACCTTAATTTTGAGATTACGTCTGCAAACTATGGCGATCCCTTTGGTTTTTGTACTAGTTGTAGAGGAAGCAATAGTTGTAACGCCCCTGTGGACTGTTTATTGTGGTTTCTTCCCATTATTGGAATCCTTGTCGTCCTCGTCGTCCTGCCTGCCTCCACACACCGTGACAGAATAACCGACCCACAAGTAAAGTATAGTGGCGTCTTTCACCTCGTTTGTTTTTCCGGTTTTTGTCAGTTTTTATTTTTTTGTTATGATTACCCCGCCTTCCAAATCCTCCCTCCAGCCTCCTTCACCGCTGTCGTCTGGTAGACGCGGACTTTTTGTTCGATTCCACCATCCTGCTTCAAATGGAATTATTATGAACAAACTGAACAAAAACAAAGTGTTTCAACGGAGAATTACCGATGAAATTAACAATTCTGGGTGAGGAGAATCAAACTATACTGCCATTTTATCCAGCTGATCACGTGACTCTCCGGAATTATAATTTTCTTGATTTTTTTTGTATTAGGTTTGTGTGTTAGTAATCCTATTCGTTATGGGGACCAAATGACTCCACAAGGATAGTAATACCAGTAAATTTTGACCTTGTGGGCATTTTTGAGGTCCCCAATGAGGAAACAGGCTTATACATCATACAGAGTGATGTTTTCATCGATGGCGAGATTAGGTACTTTTCTGGGTGAGGAGAATCAAACTATACTGCCATTTTATCCAGCTGATCACGTGACTCTCCGGAATTATAATTTTCTTGATTTTTTTTGTATTAGGTTTGTGTGTTAGTAATCCTATACGTTATGGGGACCAAATGACTCCACAAGGATAGTAATACCAGTAAATTTTGACCTTGTGGACATTTTTAGGTCCCCAATGAGGAAACAGGCTTATACATCATACAGAATGATGTTTTCTATGATGGCGAGATTAGGTACTTTTGTATCGTACGTAAGTATGTAAGTGATTTTGCATTGTTCTCCAGACTCTAATAAGTGAGTTAAAGTTTTGTAACTGTGTAGTGTTGGGTTTTTCTTGTGCATCAGCAAAAAGCGTTTTTGTGTATTTGTTTTAGAGATTGTTTTGTTAATAAATGTAGAGGGTTTTCCATTTTGTGTTTGCGTTGATTGCAACTAGGTAATTAAGAGATTTAAAAAAAAAATGTAAATATACTAAATTTCAACTTAATTGCCAGAGATATATGACATTGAAGGATATTTTAGTTCACATTAATTACTTATTCAGAAGTACATATTTACCATATTTCAAAGTACATATAAAATATACTAAAGTCCCACTTAAGTGGTTCAAAAATATCACTCAAAAGTTCAACTAATTGCAATTAATGTCATTTTAAACTGTAATATATTTGAAATCAAGTACAAATAATACGCATTTATGTGGTCAAAAACATTACATTTAATTCACACTTAAGTGTATTGTTAATTAACTGACATTATAGTATATTTTAGTTAACATTAATTGCTTGTCAGTACATTAGTAGTACACTTTAACCATATTTTAAAGACACTAGAAGCAATTATGAACATATAATTGTACATTTAAAGATGTACTAAAGAGTCCCACTTAAATCCCACTTAAGTGGTTTAAAAAATCACTCAAAAGTTCAACTTATTGCATTTAATATAACTTTAAAATGTGATACATTTGAAATTAATTACAAATACAATGTACTTAAGCAGCGAAAATAACATTTAATTTGCACTTATGTGCGTTCTTTTAAAGTATATTATTTCTGTAATAAGTACACTTTATAAAAGTATACTTAAGTGCACTTCTTTTTCACAAGGGATGATAAGCCATATTTGTGGTGGACGAATGATAGGCGAGCGTTTGGATGTCCTGCTGCATGTACTGTATTTCCAGACCAGCCATTAACAATCTGCGTGACTTCGCCAATGATGATTTTTTTTTCTGCGACTAATAAAATTTTGGTCGACCAAGCCTCTTCTGGTCGACTAACGATTAGTCTTCTATTAGGGGGCAGCCCTAATATAAAGAAACCTACATAATGGGAACTTTATGAATAAATACTGGACTATGATCTCCAGTTACCTTTGGATCGAAAATAATCTCCTCAGTTTTCTTCACATTAACAACAAGATGATGGGCATCACACCACTTGATCTTTATATAACAAGCTAAGAATAGCAGTGTCATCACTAAATTTCACAATATAATTGTTGGTGGTTTTACTCACACAACCATTTGTATACAATGTTAAGAGAACTGGGGAGCTCACACACCCCTGAGAGGTTCTGTACTAATTAATACATTTGGAGTCTGAGATCATCTTATTAACCTTAATCTATTGGGTTCTATGATGAGCGTGATTTGACCAAGTACAACATGTTCCTGGATCAACATCCTTGTTCCCATCAACCAATCAGAACTGAGAGATAACTTTTCAGGAAATGTCAGTTTTAGGCTTACAATCAGGATTAGGTGCTTCTACACCCTTGTTAATCAGCTATCATTTCCCTCTGATTTTAGGAATAAATTATGGGCAAGGTTAGGTTTAGGGGTAGGGATTGGGTTATGTCTGTATTTTTGGACAGTAATGTTGATCCAGGATCAACAAAAGATGTTGACCCAGGAACATGTCTTACTTGGCAAAATCACGGTGACCTGGGTTCTATTAGTGAAAAAAGAAAGATACCATTTCATAATAAAACATGCATCTGTTTCAATTTATCCAACAATAAATATGGCTGTAAAGAATTAAAAGCGGAACTAAAATCAACAAAAAAGAAGGTGTGAATATGCCTTAGTGTCCTCCAGATGTTTTAAGTCTAAATGGGTGATACCACCTACTGCATCATCCGTGCTCCTTCCCTATTTGTTAGCAAACTGCCATGGGTCTAACTGAGATTAGGTTTTTCAATAGGGTCACCATGTGTTTTTCAAAACATTTTATTACAATTGATGTTATCACTATGGGAGCGTTTCAGAAGCGAAGCAGCGAGACCACGTGACTTGCCTGTCCGACATGGTTTTTCTTGATTTTTGGGATTCTACCATGGGTAAGTTGGCTAAATGGTTATGTTTTGTCTAGTTTAATTGTGTTTATTGCAGTGTTTATTGCAATGTCCTACTTTGTTGAGCTGGACATAGCCTACAGTTAATACACATTCCAGTTATAAACGACAAGGATAAAAGATTTGTAGCTGTGTTAAAACACCCTCAATTATCTTGTATCTATATTTCACAGTGCCTGTGAGCAGGAGGAGAACTCTGGTTTTTGTTCTCCTACTGGAAAGTCTACAAAGGGGCAGAGGGAGAAAAGGAGATGGTATTGGGTGCATCCTCTCAACCAGCGAAGGAGACAACAAGGACATTTTCATCATCTTGTGGCTGAACTGAGGCTGCACAGCCAACACCATCATCAGTACTTTAGGATGAGTGTAGAGCAAATGGATGAACTACTGTCCCTCATTGGCCCTGAACTTACCAGACAATCAACAAATTACAGAGCTGCCATAGAACCCAAGCAGAGACTGGCTGTTGGATTGAGGTGAGATCATGTCATAGACAAAAAAATCACTGACCACAAGCTAAAGAAACTTTTTTAAATACAAAATTCTCAGACAAATAAAAATTATTTGTATACATTTTTTTTACTAATAAACATGAAATTACCATTCAACTTTTTTAAAACGGCAAAAGTCCAAAAGTGTTTTTACTAACAAATATATTGAATAACCATTCAACTTTTTTAAAACAGCAAAAGTACAAAAATGTTTTTTTTACTAAGCTATATTACACAACCATTTTAAAACAGCAAAAGTACCATTAAGCATTTTTAAATCAGTACAAATACAAGGCATTTTTTAAAACAAATGAAGACTTTCACATAAAAAAAAAAAAAAAAAAAGTTACTATTTACAATTGTGCCAGTTTTGCTCTTGTTTAGTTTAGTCTCTGTACCCCTCAGTGCTCTCATCTTCATATCAGCCGCTCCCCAATGTCTGGTGTCTGTGGTCTGTGGCTTCTCCTTTTTTCTTGAGTACGTTCCAGTACTGTAGACGCCTGCTCCTTAGGGCTATGGGACCTACAGGGCCTTTCTCTCTCCTCTGAGGTTGTGGGCACAGCAACTGATGGTGCCGGAGATACAGATAGGGACCTCTGTAAGGCAGTACCAGGGGTACTGGGTCGTTCATCTGTACCCAATGATAACAGTGGGGAATCACATCTGTGTTCTACAATTTACTGTTTGTAGGGTCAAGTTGCTTTTTGAACTGTATAAAAACAAACAATAGCTAAAATAAAATAATTAGTCCTTGCAATGTCTTTATGTGATGCAAACAATTTGCATAGGAATGTTATAATTTAAATGTATACTTTCTTACCACCTATGTAATACACTATAAAATACTGTCTATAAAATAAAATCTCTATAAAATTACACTGTTGCTGTAGTCACAGGATATTGTTATCACAGTTACAATTTATGTAAATTACATGTTTGTTTAAATTTCATACAGACCTTCTGGGCTGTAAGTGGGGCCAAAGGAAGGACACTATCTCAGAATACTTCCAGTCTTTTTGATTTCCACCTGCTGATCCACTGGGCAGATTTGTATTTTTTCTGTGTTTCACAAAAGCACCTCTTAATGTCTTCCATCTCACCCTGCATACGTTGACTGAAACAAAGAAGACACACACATGAATTTAATTATTTATCCTTGTTTCTTTCCCTCGCAGGTACTTGGCTTCTGGAGAATCAATGGTCAACTTAGCATTCAGCTATCGCCTAGGGCACGCAACTGTCATGAACTCTGTTCATATGGTGTGTGCAGCCATTGAAAAGGTGATGATGGAGAAGTTCCTAACCAGGCCAACACAAGACACTTGGAAGGAGGTGGCCCAAGGATTCTGGGAAAATGGAATTTCCCAAATTGTTTGGGAGCTATAGACGGCTAACATATAATAATACAAGCACCACCACTGTCCCGAAGTCAGTTCTTCAATTACAAAAATACTTTCTCTCTCATCTTGTGGATGCTGACAACAGGTTCAGAATCATTCAAGTTGGGGACTTCAGAAGAACCAGCGATGGTGGGGTGTATGCCAGATTGGAATTGGGGAGGGGAATGAAGAACAACACATTGCATGTGCCACCCAGTACCTCTCTGCCTGGTGCTGCTCACCTGGGTAATGTGCCATTTGTCATGGTTGGTGACGCAGCTTTCCCACTCAAACCATTCCAGATGAGGCCATACCCCAGAGCAAACCACACTTACAAAAAGAGGATATTCAACTACAGACTTTCAAGAGCAAGGATGGTGGTTGAAAATGCCTTTGGCATTCTGTCTGCCAAGAGGAGAATATTTCTTAACAGAATCAACATGCAACCCAAAAATGTTGACACACTTGTGATGGCTGCATGCATCCTTCACAATTTCCTGATTGCCCCTAGTGAAAACCAGAGGTTGCTGGATGAGGCAGAGCAGCTGGGGAGACACATGGCACCAGTACGACACATGGGAGGAAACAGGGCGTCAACAGAGGCCTGTAATGTAAGGGAAGTTTTCTGCACCTTCTTTAACTCTCCTAAAGGCAGTATCTCTTGGCAGGACAGGATGGTGTGATCAAAAAGCATAACCGCAAAACTTATTACAGACTCAAAGCAATTGTACATATTAATTTGTAAATAAGTTATTTTTGTTGTTATCATGATAGAACTGTAAAAAGCTGATAAGTGATTATGGTCCCAAAGACAATTACTTGTTGTATTGGTGAAAAGGTGTTTTGAGGAGGGGGGTTAGTTTGAGAACTTTGGTGTGATTGTAAACTATTAATTCCATGGAGAAGAGGTCATGTTACTCCCAGCAATTCACATTAGCACATGAAAAGCTAGAGACTGCAAGTCCACACACCTTCCCAACAGAACAATGTACCTGAACAGCATTTACATATTTACAGGCAGTAGGTATAATCCTGTAATATCATAAATTAAGTTCTTCTATAGTTACAGAATTTTAAAACATATAGGTAAGTAACAAAAGGTTAAATCAGACAGTAGCTTTTTAAAACGTTACATAAACTAGGCCTACCTGAAAAGCCTTGTACATATGTACCAAATGTAGTTCTTGATATACAAATAACATCCTGTGTAATGCAATGTTACTGAACTTTTTAATGGGTTTTCAAGACGAATAAATACTAAATGGTGATATAGGCTACTTTACAAAATCACATAGTGGGAAGATAATTAGGAGTTTATTGTACTCACTTTCTACTCCTATAACTCCTGCAGTCAAACTCCATGCCTTGTCCTTTTTAGTGTTATCCTTGTAAAAAGTATTTGTGATGTCATTTAAGACCGGGTGTTTCTCAACTTTAAGGATGAACCTCTCGTCATCCACTTCTGGGCTCCTGTCAAAGATATAGTGATGTCAAATATGACCGGAAGTCTGCACAGGGTGTATATTTTGACTTTTATTTTGTATTTACTGTGTGGCTTGGACGCAGCGTCCGTCAAAAATAGGCGAAGCACCTATCTTTAGTGAAGCGGCGCAGAGTAAACACAAGCATTGACTAGAGTGGCTGCAATCAGCTCCGGTTGCCGCGTCGGAGCCGTAACGCGCCGCAGATGCGTGCAGTGTAAATTAGGGGTAACTGATAAAAACTGCATTGCATCTTTGCCATTTAGAGTAGGACAAAGGTGAACAATATTACGAAGGTGACAGAAAGCTGATTTGGTAAGTATGGGGCCCAGGAAGGGGCAAGTATGGTTCATTTGGTTTTGTTATGACCATAACATATTGGCCTTTTTCTAGTGGCCACGATGTACATTGAGGGAATGACATCCTTTTCTCATGGCCACAAGTGCTTGGTTCACGCATGAGCATATCATTGACTCATTGATCTTCGGTCTGAGTTGGAACTGTTTCCTTAGTTCAGTGTACTGTTGGAGGAACTGGAGTGATGAATGAGTTCACAAAAACCAGTATCATAGAACCATATACGCCGGTATTTTCGAGTCAGAGTGACTGTCAGGCACGTCTGAAAGTGAGTTTTGATTAAGTAACTTGTAAGTCTGTACTGCTTAAGCTGCAAACTGTTTCAGATGGTTCAGTCTGATTTGGTGAACTAATTCAACTAGTTCACCAAAAAGAAACAGTTCAAAAGAATGCTTCGTTTGTGAACTGGACATTACTCTGGACTATTTTCCCAAGGCTTTGGATTACAGGTAATTATGTTGTAAATGATGTTCAGTTTCTTGGACAGACAGATTGTTTCGCTACACAAGACCTTAATATATCGTCATGAGCTATGGGTATTCATTTTGTGTTCCTTGATATACTTTTATTTAATTCTCAAAGATGGGCAGCTGCTGACTTGCATTTTATGACTCACCAAGGACCACGGTTACAGCTACTAGGACAACTTATGAAAAAAAGTCACCTACATCTTGGATTGCCTGAGGGTGAATAAATTAACAAGTTTAATTTTTTGGGTGAACTAAATCCTTTAATGAGTGCTGTTTGTGACAACAAGATTGACAAACTTACCTATTGAGGTGTACATGCATGGGTAAAAGTTCAACATTACCCAATGATGTTTGGCCTTTATTCTTTCAGTACAGTGTCTAAGTTAATCTGAAATTAATATGGAAAAGGGAATTACGCATAGAAAAAATCTTAAAGACATTGTTCTAAACATTGGCCACGTCTGACACCATCAGCCAATCAAAACGCTGGATGTGAAAGGCTCCAATTTGAAAATCCCTCCTTCTCAGGAAAGATTAAAAAGGTTCTGTCTGAGAAATATGGAAGCATATAGGTAGCGAAATTCAATTTAAACTGCAATATGCAAAATGGCAATGCAATATTCAAAATGGCAATGTATTGCTGTATTTAAATTTACATTTTCCATTACCCATACGTGCAAAGTTTGTTGCAAAAGGAAAATGAAAATTAAATTATATAATTGATATTTGCCAAATGCATTTTCAAATTGAATTTTGCTACACATATCCCACGGCGTCGTGATGAAAATGCAATCCTAAGTGTTCTAACTGTTAGTCTAAATGCATTTAGGACAAATAGCATTTAAATGATCATCATGCTACCATTTCTGCTTGAACATGTTACACATATCAAATCAATTTGTGTTATACATTTTCATTTTAATTTCGCAACTTATAAAGCGTTAAAATTTGCATGCAATTTACACATTAAGACTACTGTTGGAAATGGCAAATGTAAATTATATCATTTAATTTTCATTTTACTTTTGCTCCAAACTTTGCACGCATGGGTAATGGAAAATGTAAATTTAAATACAGAAATACAATGCCATTTTGAATATTGCATTGCCATTTTGCATATTGCATTTTAAATTGAATTTCGCTACCTATATGCTTCCATAGAGAAAAAGACAGAACCTGTCTCCCCCCCCCCCATCTTCTGCACGAACTTCAGAATCTTCTCTCCAGCGATCCTCCATCTGTGTATTGCAGACTGCCCAGATTTTCTGCACAGTCTTCAGAACCTCTTGCCTATCTTTTTGTTAATAAAGCTCCTTTTATTACAATTTTATGTGTCTTTGTTATGTTGATAATACATCAAGAGGCTTCACAAGTTAACAATATCTCACAAATACTTTAGATTGATCAGATGACAAACTTCCTCTAATTTATATAATTCTTATTTATTTAAAAAAAATCATCCATGATTGTTCTTCACTGTCAAGGTAAAATTCCTGGCTTGTGCCCCGTAATATAGGAAATGTAATACAGTTCTTAGAACGGGAAGGAGGAGGCGGGAACCGGCGAACATTTAAAGATTTTAATAAAACAAACAAACATAAAATAGCGTGACAGCCCCTCACGGACGACTGCCGTGCACAAACAGAACCAAAACACAAAATAAAATCCAGGGGGGGTCCTCTCTCGTCCTTTACTGTGGTTACACGGCCATGGTTTCCCACGGCTCTCAGCCCCGCCCCACTCGTCACAGAGAAATATGACTAGACAAACATAACTGCAGTCAGGTCGAGACCCCGATGAGGGCGACGAGCATGCAGATGAGCTTCCCTGGGACGGTTTCTGACAGTTTGTGCAGACATTCTTTGGTTATTCAAACCGATTGTTGCAGCAGCTGTCCGGGTGGCTGGTCTCAGACGATCTTGGAGGTGAAGATGCTGGATGTGGAGGTCCTGGGCTGGTGTGGTTACACGTGGTCTGCGGTTGTGAGGCCGGTTGGATGTACTGCCAAATTCTCTGAAACGCCTTTGGAGATGGCTTATGGTAGAGAAATGAACATTCAATTCACGGGCAACAGCTCTGGTGGACATTCCTGCAGTCAGCATGCCAATTGCACGCTCCCTCAAAACTTGCGACATCTGTGGCATTGTGCGGTGTGATAAAACTGCACATTTTAGAGTGGCCTTTTATTGTGGCCAGTCTAAGGCACACCTGTGCAATAATCATGCTGTCTAATCAGCATCTTGATATGCCACACCTGTGAGGTGGATGATTATCTCGGCAAAGGAGAAGTGCTCACTAACACCGATTTTGACAGATTTATGAACAATATTTGAGAGAAATAGGCCTTTTGTGTACATACAAAAAGTCTTAGATCTTTGAGTTCAGCTCATGAAAAATGGGGGCAAAAACAAAAGTGTTGCGTTTATCATTTTGTTCAGTGTATATTTATATTTGTATGATATGTGTTACATCCCCTGGTGGCATAGAGGTATGAGGAAGACGTACATAAAATGTAAACAACCCTATAATTTTGGTCTCTGGGGAGTACTGGGGGAGAATGACACAAGGACAACCGACATAACAATAAGTGGTTCGCTTTATTTACAAAAGGGAATATAAATTTACACAAATGAAAACACCAACCAAAACCCTTATTTACAGCTATATACAAATAAAGGAAAAATAAGGCTAATTTGGAAAGCCTCGGAGAATAAGAAAATGAGCAGTGCTAAACAAAAGAAAATAACAAAAGCAAAACATTCACTAACTAATTCTCCACCCTCTAAACTAACTGAAAACAAAACCAGAAAATAATGAAATCTTCGGCGTTCAACACACCATACCTAAAGCTTCACTAACTAACAAAACAAAACTTACACGAGGTTGCACATGCTCCTTTCCCTAGTGTGTCTAACAGAAGTTATCCTACGTGTTTGCACAATGTAAGTCACGTGACATACTTCCCTTTCCTTTATCTCCGGGCTGGTGAAGTTTATGTCAGACAAGACGTTCTCGGTGTCAAACACAACAAGCAAGCAAGCGAACCATCACTATAAAAATAAAAAAACCGGCATCAAACAAACTGGCACGGCCAACAAACACTCCAAGCTCCTCCTCCTCAGTTCACCACGGCGTCTTTTATCTTGAACCAGTTGATGACTGGATGTTTCACAAGATGATGATAATCATTATGGACACATTACCTGACCAATCACAGCACCTAGAAACAGAGAAACAGCGGAGAGCGGGAAAACAGGAAGAAACCAACAACAAGGGGAGAAATACAGCAACCAGTAACAAAAGGGGAGGGAACAACAATCCGAGCATGTAACACCCCCACCCTTAAAATCAAACATTATACATTGTTATAATGTTTGTACACAAAACTAGATACCCCCTCTCATATAATACCCTTCATAAGAGTTACGCTCTAGAGAGAGCATCCGCGACCATATTTTCCACTCCTTTCTTGTGCCGAATCTCAATATTATAATTTTGAACCGCTATAGCCCATCGCATTAACCTTTGGTTTTGATTGTACATTCGACACAGGAACGTAAGAGGGTTATGATCCGTATACACAAAGACAGGATACGAAGTAGACCCAACATATACTTCAAAATGCTGCAACGACAACAACAAAGCCAAAGCCTCCTTTTCAATGGTAGAATAGTTACACTGATGTCGATTAAATTTCTTAGAAAAGAAACAAATTGGATTGTTGATACCGTCCTCGTCTTCCTGCAGCAGCACAGCACCTGCTCCAACTGCGCTTGCATCCACCTCAAGTTTGAAAGGCACAGAGAATTTAGGGGCAGACAACACAGGCGAGCTACATAACAAATGTTTTATGGCTTCAAAAGCACACTGACTTTCAGCTGACCAAATGAATTCCTTTGCAGGGCTAAGTAAATCTGTCAACGGTTTCGCAACGGAGGAGAAATTCTTACAGAAACTTCTGTAATACCCTGCCATACCCAAGAATCTCCTTAACTCACGACGAGTAGTGGGGGCAGGGAATTCTTTAATGGCAACAACCTTTGCCTCCACAGGACGAACTTGGCCTTTCCCCACTTGCTTACTTCGATAAGTCACTGTAGCCCTGCAGAACTCACATTTAACCAAGTTCAAAGTTAATGAAGCATCAGCAAGTCGTTGAAACACCATAGCCAACGCAGACACATGCTCAGTCCAGGTAGACGTATATACAACCAGATCGTCTAAATACGCAGTACAGTTAGGTACATCCACCATCACTTTGTTTACTAACCTTTGAAAGGTTGCAGGTGCATTTCGAAGGCTGAACGCCATAACGTTATACTGTAGGAACGAATCTGGGGTTACAAAAGCAAAGATGTCTGATGCCCTTGATGTCAGTGGCACCTGCCAGTAACCTTTGAGCATATCTAACTTGCTAACAAACTTAGCAGAACCCACATTATCAATGAAGTCCTCCATCCTTGGCAAAGGGAAACAATCTGGTACCGTTACAGAGTTTACTCTACGATAACCGGTACAAAATCGAACCGTTCCATCAGCTTTAGGAACTAAAATACATGGAGAGCTCCATGGACGAACACTGGGCTTTGCAAGACCCTCCTGCAACAAATACTCAACCTCTTTGTTCATTGCAGCCCTCTTTGCAGCATTCACCCGATAGAGGTGTTGCTTAATAGGACCGGCATCACGAACATTGATGTCATGGTAAAGTACGTCAGTTTGCTTGGGTACATCTCCAAATATCTGAGGAAAACTCTGAATTAGGGTTACAATGTCTGTACACTGCTCTTCTGTCAAATGACACAGCAACTTAAAAGGATCAGTTAAAATCTCAGAATTAGATAATGGTGTAAAAGGCAACGGATCACCCTGTAATCTCACCTCATCAACATTAAACTCCACATCACGAGGAAATTATGGTTCTGACTCACAACAACAGGTGAAACCACGGGCCCAGTGATCTCCTCTGAACAGTGAGATGCTTCCTCCCTGGAATGGTAAGCTTTAAGCATATTAATGACATGTACGTTTTTGTCTCTTACGGTCAGGTGTTAATGTAATCAGTGTCACTTCTTTTACCCACTACCTCATAAGGACCAGCAAAACGTGCAGACAACGCAGACCCTGGAATTGGTAGTAACACAAGTACCTTGTCACCCACTGAAAATGAACGAGACTGCTGTTTTATCAAAATGTCGTTTCATACTAGACTGAGCTTCAGCAAGAGCTTCTTTAGCACACGCACAGGCTTCCTGTACTCGTTCACGAAAACGGGCCACATAATCAAGAATGTTCTTTGTAGGACTTAAACGTTTGTCAAGACCCAGCATTTGTTCCTTAAGAACTTTCAGTGGTCCTCGGACACTATGTCCAAACACCAGTTCAGTTGGACTAAACTGCAGAGACTCCCGAGTAGTTTCACGAATAGCAAAAAGAACAAATGGCACACCCTCGTCCCATTCGTTACCTGTCTCCCAGCAGTACTTCTTTAACATAGCCTTATGTGTCTGGTGAAATCTCTCAAGCACACCCTGACTCTCAGGATGATATGGACTGGAAGTACGATGACTGATACCCAGCGAACACAAGGTTTGAGTGAACAACTTGGACATAACATTTGTGCCTTGATCGGTTTGTACTATCTTGGGCAGACCAAAAGTAGAAAAAAATGTGACCAACGCCTTAATGACCGCGTTGGAGGTAATTTTTCGCAAAGGCACTGCTTCTGGGTATCGAGTTGCGACACATTATCGTAAGCAAGAACTGATGGCCAGTCTTAGTTTTAGGCAGTGGTCCTACACAGTCCACGATCACATGCTCGAAAGACTCACCGAGCACTGGGATTGGAACTAACGGTACAGGAGGAATAACTTGATTTGGTTTCCCTATGACTTGACAGGTAGGGCATGTACGACAATAAACTGCAACATCCTTTTTCACCCTAGGCCAAAAGAAATGACGCAACAAACGATTGTATGTCTTTGTTACCCCTAGATGTCCTGACATAACATGATCATGGGCAAGTGAGAGCACATGTGCACGATATTCGGCAGGCACAACAACCTGACAAACAATAGAACACTCTGCATCATCGACTACTCTAGGTTGCCATTTCCGCATTAACAACCCATCTTCCATAAAATATGACGCATCCCCTTTTGGATTGGACGCCGCATCAAAGCATTTCGCTAAAGTTTCATCACGTTGAGCTTTACGTAACTTTTCACAACCTACAGGTTACGGAGATGTCAGCAGACCACGAACCTTTTCATTTCCTGTTTCGTGAGGCACGTGTTCTCCTACAGTAACCTCATCTGTGCACATGAACGTGTCATCCAGCGTAAACTCTGTCCCCATCTTCTTTATCTGGGCACGAGTAACCACACAAGCTGGAAAAACATCAGGATACCCCAGAGTTAATTCTTCTGTAACCAAATTAAGAACAGGTTTATCCAGCACTTCCAATACTGGCAACATTCTACCCCCGGCCAAATCATTGCCCAAAATGAACTCAACACCAGGCACTGGCAATGCAGGGCGCACACCCACGTCCACAAAACCTGACACCAACTCAGTCTGTAAATACACACGATGCAGCGGCACTTTCAATACTTCCATACTAATACCTTGCACCAGGATACTAGAACCCAAACAGGACTTCTCTGAAAATGGCAACACATCACCACGAATGAACGAGCGTGCAGCTCCAGTATCTCGCAACACCCGCACCTCCACTTGATCTTCTCGTTGGCCACTGAAAGACAAAACCTTCTAACAAAAATGGGTGGTAAACCGAGTCAACAGGAGCTGGAATTGTTTTTACCAGACCAACAGGTTGTGCACTGGAAGTTTGTGATTTCTTTTTCAGCATTAAACAATCTGCAATTACATGACCAATTTTGTGACAATAAAAACACTCACGCTTTTCTTTGGATACTTCTACCTTTGTTTTATGTGCCACGAAGTGCGGCAGAGGACCTGCTGAAACGTTTCTATCACAACGCATGGTGTTGAACACGTTTTTATGAGTTAAGGCAAACTCGTCTGCCAGTATGGCAGCTGCAGACATTTCCGTCACCTTCTGTTCATTCAAATACAAAATGCCTTCAGGCAAACACTTTTTTAAATCTTCAAGGAGCATTAGTTCACGTAAGGAAGGAAAATGATTAACATTACTTGAAGTGCACCACTTATCAAACAATACTCCTTTCTCACGTGCGAATTCAATGAAAGTATGATTACCAACCTTCCTATGATTCCGAAACTTTTGTCGGTAAGCTTCCGGCACTAGTTCATACGCACGCAAGATAGATGCTTTCACGGTCTCATACTTCATACTATCTTCAATAGACAAAGTAGAAAAAACTTCCATAGCTTTTCCCACAAGCCTACATTGCAACAGCAACGTCCACATTTCCTTTGGCCAATTTAACGAAACAGCAATTCTCTCAAATGCACCAAAATAACTGTCCACTTTCATCTCCCTAAATAGCGGCACCAATTAAATGTTTTTACTTACATCAAAAGCAGTGGTAAGCAAACCACGTGCTGTCGAATCTTTGCCAGGTGAATCTGGAGTAGATGGGCCAGTGGACCTAGAAGACAGCTTCCCCTCCTCTAACTCCAACCGGCACAGTTTCACTTCCTTATCAGCCTCAATCTCAAGCCGCCGGATTTCAAGCCGCAGATCAAATTCAGCTCGTCGAGCTTGCGCTTTATCTTCCGCTTCCATGCGGAGTCGAGCTATACGAACCTTCAAGTTCGTGCTCTCTCTAGAACCTGGCGTGGGCGGAGAAAATGACTCAAATGGGTGTAAACCTGTTTTAGCCTCGGCGTCTGCCTCCACAAGCTTAACCTCCACATCATCAGCCTCCGCTCCTTCACGAGTTGTCATTTCCTCGCTAATTTGATCTGCTTCTTTAACCGACTCGGGCAAATTCAAAACATTTAATTCCGAAAGACCGTCAACCACGACAGTTTTAATAGTTCTTTTCAATGACTGCCAACTAACTGGGATTTCGAAGTGTTCAGCTATTGCCAACAGATCATACGTACGACATTTTTCAAAAAGATCTAATGTTGGATTCTCAATAAACCTACGTACATTCGAGGACATCATGAAGCTTACAAACAAAAGCCCTAAAACACCCTGCTTCACGTTACACAAAGCTCAATGCTGCAATACTTACTATAGTCACTTGATTCATTCCACCACACACGTCCCCAGAGCAAAACAAAAAAAGTTATGCTAACAACCGGAACTTCCCCAATACCGAGGAAAGATCTCGGACGAGCCCCCAAATTATGTTACGTCCCCTGGTGGCATAGAGGTATGAGGAAGACGTACATAATAAAATGTAAACACAACCCTATAATTTTGGTCTCTGGGGAGTACTGGGGGAGAATGACACAAGGACAACCGACATAATAAGTGGTTCGCTTTATTTACAAAAGGGAATATAATTTACACAAATGAAAACACACCAACCAAAACCCTTATTTACAGCTATATACAAATAAAGGAAAAATAAGGCTAATTTGGAAAGCCTCGGAGAATAAGAAAATGAGCAGTGCTAAACAAAAGAAAATAACAAAAGCAAAACATTCACTAACTAATTCTCCACCCTCTAAACTAACTGAAAACAAAACCAGAAAATAAAGAAATCTTCGGCGTTCAACACGCCATACCTAAAGCTTCACTAACTAACAAAATAAAAACTTACACGAGGTTGCACACGCTCCTTTCCCTAGTGTGTCTAACAGAAGTTATCCTACGTGTTTGCACAATGTAAGTCACGTGACATACCTCCTTTTCCTTTATCTGCAGTAAACCTTCCTTTAGTGGCTGGTGAAGTTTATGTCAGACAAGACGTTCTTGGTGTCAAACACAACACGCAAGCAAGCGAACCACCACTAAAAAAACAGCATCAAACAAACTTGCACGGCCAACAAACACTCCAAGCTCCTCCTCCTCAGTTCACCACGGCGTCTTTTATCTTGAACCAGTTGATGATTGGATGTTTCACGAGATGATGATAATCATGATGGACACATTACCCGACCAATCACAGCACCTAGAAACAGAGAAACAGCGGGAAAACAGGAAGAAACCAACAACCAGGGGAGAAATACAGCAACCAGTAACAAAAGGGGAGGGAACAACAATCCGAGCACGTAACAATATGTCGACTCTGTTTCTGTTTGTTTGTAGTCACAGTATACATCACATTTAGAAAGAACGATAATTTCTATAGCCTATTCTTTCCATCAAAAAATACTACCCGAGTAGCAGAGGGAGCTCCCGAACAAAAACAATTATTATGATATTTTTTATGACATACACGGAGCTAAAGTCTTGAGACGAGACAGAACAAATATGTTACTAAATAAATACACGATTGTGATAGTCTGAATGAGAAGCTGACGTCTGATTTCTTCAAGCGGTCGTAGGCTATTTACCATATTTACTAATGGCTAGCATGCATAGTCTTTTGCGTCACTTGTAAATATTTCTGCCTTGTATGGTGATCATAATCCACATTGGATCTCAAACAGAAGTTATTATAAACACTCACTGCTGTCTGTAAGTGAGTTTTGAGCTAAAATTATTGTAAAAGTCTTTAATGCTGGTGTTAGCTGTTAACTTTCTGAAATGATCCGCGGCGCTGACGCTCTCCAGATGAGGAGAAACTCCGCCTTTGTTCATAACCACTCCTCTAGCCCAGCTGGCCCGCTTTGGCACAAGGTTTTTGTCGGGCCGACGAGGCATGATCAAGCCCCAGAAGTGACAGTGGAAATGCGACTGGCTCTGGCACGCACTAGCACACCTGCTTTTGGCCCGACAGTGGAAATGCGGCTATTGAATCTGACTGAGAGATCTTTCCAGCCATCCATCATTCTACCAGTATCACCACAGAAGCATTTCTCACAGTGAGTGTCATGGTGGAGGACCAAACCCACTATAATTTTATAAATACTACTGTTGGTGTGTCAAGGAATGTAGTTTTAAGAGTGTTTTTAGGCAAAAATGTAGTTGTTTAATTTTCAAATATGGTTTATGTTGTATCTTACATTAGTACTAATAAAAGAAAACTCAGGTAGACTGAATTTCGACCTGCCTTTATTTCACATGAGTAGGTATACTCACACGCACTCTGTCACCTGGTCATAAAGCAGATGGTTTTACTACACGTTTTATTTCAGTGTCGGTTTTGACTTGAGACTGTCGAGCGTGAACGCGAGCTCGCACTGTAGCATCAGTACAAGCAGAGGGCCCGGTGGGTATTATTTGTAAGGTCGTTCTAAGTTTGCATCCCAGCAAGAGTTAATTGGGAGCAACACCTGTGGTGGCATGAGGTGTGGCACAGTAATGCAGCAAGATGTCCCTCACCAAAGGTTTCCAGGGCTTTCCTTCTAAGCTTGCCATTTGATCACAATCATTCAGGACACGGTTCATGCACTCCACAGCGCCATTAGCTTGCGGAAAGTACAGGGAGGTACGAACATGTTTGATATTCCTTTAAGTTAAGAGATGTAAATTGCTCACATTATCTGTCACAATTTCAACAGGGTTGCTAACAGGGACGGACTGGGAGTAAAAAACGGCCCTGGATTTTCCCACAAATAGGCTCTGCCACAATTACAAACAGCCGCTACTATCTCACAGTATTACAGCAGTCAATGCATCGCATTTATGGCAAATAACATCACAAAACGCATAGTGATTGAAATAAATGTGAATCTACATAAAAATCTACATGAAAAGAGCAGAATGCAAAAAAATTATATGACATAATGATAAACGTAAACAGAATCTAGAAACCTGAAACAACAGAACTATTCTACAATTTGAGTATTCATGTTTTTGTGTGTGTGTGTGCGTGTGTGTGCTTGTGAAATAGAAGTGAACGTTCGGACTAGGGCAGACGTTCTCAACCTTTTTTATTCCAAGACCCCCCCTCCTCTCCGAATCAATACTGCAAGGCCCCCAAACCTTATATTCACAAATTTTACAACTTAAAACTACTTAAAAGTACATAAAGCTTAATTATACAGTAAGTTTAACAAATAAGCACAAGCCAACCTGCCATACCAAACAAGACCACAGGGAGAATTCAAAGGACTGCATATAAACTACTATACGGCTCCATTCAGAATCACTAATCACACCAAAATACAACTGTAAAATGAAAACATTCTGAATGTGTGGAAACTCAGAGATCTGAAGGCGCCTCAAAATCATCAGTGAACAGTTCCTCTGTCAGAAGCAGTGATCGTGTCTGTGTTTGGAGCGTGTGATGCCCATATGTACATAAACACCACTGATCCTCACAAACTTCTCCAAAACGCTTCTTTGGAGAGCATCTGTTATAAAACACTCGCCGTACATTAATCTTGACAACTACATGAATATACTGAACTATGTTCACTCAGAAATATATTGTTAGTGATCAGTGTGCTAAGAGCGCAAATACACAGTTTGTTTGCGCATCAGTAATAAACACGGACACATGCGCGCCTAATGTACGACTAATGTGCGTCTAACCCTAACCCTGTATGTCACTGTAATCGTCTTTACCTTGATTACAATCGTCATCCATCAAAACTTGACTAGCGCAACACTGGCTTGCTTTATCCAGCCAAGAGCTGTAGTTTGTGTATCATATGCGGTCGGGCGTTTTGTGCCGCTGTTCAGTTTGTATTTCACACAGCGCGATGAGAAATGGCTTGAGCTGCTCCGAAACACAGAATATCACGGAATATGTGCAAGAGAGGTGGTGCTATTGTTTAAAATGTATTTAACAAATTAATCATAAAATTAGCGAATTAAAAAAACTTTAATTTTAAGTTATTTTGCCTCTCAAGATTAGGGCTACAGCACTATTGCCAAACATTTTTTTTTTTTTTGCATTTTGTAGCATGTTCTCTACATTTTTTTTCCGGTCTCTAAGGACTTCGCCTTTATCTTTCAATTATTTTGCTTGCCATCACGAGTCCACTCTCCTTCGCATCAGTTTTGGTTTATTACAAGCAAAAAAGATTGCATTAGCACTCTCTTTTGTTGGCCGTGAATGTCACTTAATCTGACACTTTTTCTGTGATGATGAACCAGCCAGGTCGTCAGATGGACGGCCGTTCTGGACTTCTCCAGAAGTTGCCAAACCAGCTGAATGCTGTGGCAAGAAAGTCTGTAACAGTATCAGTAGAGCACTGGGTTCAGCAGAGAGAAATGCTACCATGTCGGGTTCAATGGTAGAATCAGTATCCTCACAGGTGGGCAAGGGTAGGCGTGAGAGGCAGTCTGTTGTGACATTTTCGGATCCTGGCTTGTAGGATACTTCATAGTTAAAGCAGAAAAGATGTAAGGACCATCTTGCGATACGCATTCCAGCACGCCACACACCTTTAGCTGCCAGCATGGTAGTTAGAGTCCGATGATCCGTCCGAAGTGTGAACCGTCGGCCCCACAAAAATGTTCGCCACCATTCCACAGCCCACATGCAAGCCAGGGCCTCTTTCTCCACAATGGAATATTTTCGCTCTGCTGTCGAGAGTGAGCGAGAGGTGAATGCAACAATAAGCTCAAGAGATATCGGCATGAGTTAAAACAGCCCCCAATCCATAGTTAGAGGCATCACAGGTTACCAGTGTATGTAGTGCTGTGTCAAAGATTGTTAGAGCTGGGCTGTTCACGATGAGCTCCTTCAATTTCTCAAAGCTTTTCTGTGCGTACTCAGTCCAACTGAAAACACCCACATTCCTTAAGCATGCCCTCATAGGCTCCACCTCCAAAGAGTAGTTTGGCACAAACCGTGATTACCAGGACGTCAGTCCTAAGAATGAGCGTAATTTGGCGGCATCAGTGGGAGCTGGTGCTTGCATGATAACCTGAATATGGCAGTTATTGGGCATAAGGCCTTGCACAGTGATAGTATGTCCCAAGTAAGGAAGCTGAACTTGCATTTTGCACTATACAGTGTGAGACCCGCTTGCTGTAGTGTTTTTAAAACAGCCTGCAGATTGCAAACATGTTTGGCTGCAGTGCATCCAAATACAATCACATTATCTAGATAGTTCTGAACTCCATGAAGGTCTTTCAGTATTGTAACTATCATTTTTTGATAAGCTGCTGGTGTGGAAGCCAAGCCATAAGGTACCGGATGAAATCGAATCAACCCATCATGAGTGATGAAAGCCGTCAGATCTCGGGCTGTCCTCATGAAGCATCACTTGGAGGTATGCATTGTTCAGATCGATGCTTGAAAACATTGTGGCCCCCTTTAGCTCAGTGAATAAGTCCTCCATGTGTGGAAGTGGATGGCTATCGATTATTACTGCCCTGTTCGGCTCCCACAAATCCACACATAAATGAATTTCCCTGTTCTTCTTTGTCATCACCACAATAGGGGACACCCACAGGGAGGCATACACCCGCTCAGTGATGCCTTCAGTTTGTAAGCGGCAAAGTTCTTTGGAAACTGCACTTCTAACTGATAAAGGAAGTCTGCACAGTTTTTGTTGTACAGGCAGTACAGACTCTCTTACCTTCACCCAATTTACAAAACCTTTAGCGCATCTGATGGCCTCTGTTGTTGCACTTGTCACTTTTCACACCACAGTAGGAGAGGAGGGTGAGACCAGTTCATTTCCAGCAATGTGTATGTTTAGGCAAGACATTAAGTCCAATGACTACTGTGAAAGTACAGTTGATGACTAGGGAAAGACCATGTGACGGCATGGAAAGACAGCTGACAGGAGGAAAGACTCCAGCTGGGCTGTCATGGACTAGCTATCCATTACGCCAGGCTCCGTCGCTTTGATTAGTGAATAGATGAATCAGATAATTGGCATGGCACCTACAGCATCAGCTGTGAGACAAGAACACCAAACATGCAGCTGCAGCTGGTCCAAGGTAACATCCATCAGAGGCCTAAAAATACATCAAGGGCGGATGAAGTGCTTGAAAGAAGTGAGGCCAGGACCTCGCATTGATACTTATCTCTCTTTTATTTTAAAAGATCAAATCGGTCGAGTGAAGCTCAGTGGCAGGACACAACCCACAGTCCACCGAGCATCAGTACCCCAGTGGCTGAGGAGGGTAGTTTGAGCACAACATCTGAGAACCTGGGGCCTCATTTATAAAATGTGCGTATGCACAGATGTGATCTTAGAGTGTGCATATGCTAAAATCCATGGCAACGTTCATATTTATAAAAACGGTCTTTGACTTGGAAAAGTACTTACCGCCACATCAGGGTCTGAGCAGGCGTACGCACTTTTCCTTGTGGCAAAGTCGGAGTACTGCAGCTATTTGAACATCTAAGCTGCAATAATAATAAAAGCGGTGTACGTGCAAGCA
>NW_015549595.1:33019-44493 GCF_001515605.1 Sinocyclocheilus anshuiensis | reverse complement strand
TAAGAGATTAATTGTGCAGTGTAGTCAGATTTTTTATTAACGGTAGTTTTTGCGAGATTAAACTGACCTAGTAGCCTAATGTTGACAGTTCTTTACTCGCTTTCTGTACACAGTTTATTCCATGTTGTTTTTTTATTATTTTATTTTACAAGAGAACTTGCGAAGTCTTGATTTACTACTAATGCGTAAAATAGGAAAAAAAAATGCATAAACGCATCTACGACTGTTTTGTCTGTGTAGCCTATAAGAATAGGCCTATGTCATGCAAAAATGGTTTTAATATATTCTATTCAATGACATTGTTAACTGTTTTTATTTATAACATCTGCTGCTTTGCTTCTGTGAAAATGAATAGAGACATCAGCCTTAAACTTTTTGTCATTTACATCAGTTATATTTGTATAAAATACACTATATATTTTTGTGTCAGTACATTAATGGTACATTTGAGCAGCATTAGTAAACTGTGTAAATATAAAGAAATGCCAAATCACATGCTGTCGGGTCTCGGGTCTGATCACCTGTTCTTTGCTGTCTCTGTGTTCGGGTGTTGTGTTGTTGTTGTGTGCGTGGCTTGTTTTGACAGCTCGCCACGTGCACATTATCAGCGTGATTGTTTCCCCGCCCTCCTTGTTTCTCTGCTCGCTAGCTTATCTTGTTTCACACCAGGTTCTTGTTATCTCATTAGCTTCCCCTTATAGCTCCCCGTGTTTCTCTGCCTTTTGTCAGACTGTTGTTATTATTCCCATTGCTCTGACTGTCATAGTTTGTATTGCTTACCAGCCCTGTCTTGTCTCGTTCAGGCTCCAGTGCTCGTAGCTGCCTGTATATTTTCCTGCACCTCTCTGTGCGTTCAGATACCCGTGGGCTCCCTTCGGCATCCGCCAACCCTGGGACTCTGCAGACTCGTTAGTAGGTTGCTCAGCCTCTCGCTTGGGTTAGTGAGCTGCCCTGCCGGCTTCATCTCCACTGCTGCTGTTGCGGCTTGTTCCAGCCGCTGCTATCCATCCATCTGTGTGGTAGGGGATTCCACGTCCACACGAACTGTCCGCAGAGGCGCTCATTGCCCGTTCTGATCATTCTCTGTTCAATAAAGCCTCTGTTGTACCCGCATCTGAATCCAGCCTAATCCCTGACACATGCAGGTTTTTTTCAGACCGGAGACCATAAACGTGTAATAATTAATTTTATTATGATATGAAACGTCCAATTTTTACAACAGTCAACGCAGACCTGAGTAAGATCCTGAATGAACTCAGAGGAACAGCAGAGAAGAAGCTGGATAAAATGAGCGATCTGGTGTACTTATACGGGGTGGAAAGATTCGGAGCAAAAGAGAGAGGAAAGAAAAAAACAACAACCCCTCCCAAGTCAAGAAGGCAGCAAGAAATCATGCGCCTGGTCAAAAAGAGAAGGGATTTGAGAAAACAGTGGAAGAAATCCTCACCAGAAGAGAGAGCTGGCATAAACCTTCTGCAAGCAGATCTAAAGGAACGCCTGGGATGACTGCGGAGAGCAGAAAACGGCAGATCTTGATGCAAGAAGAAGGAGAGGGCAAGAACATCCTTCTAAATTTCTACTGTTTCTAGAAGTAGTAATTTTGATAATAGTCAATAGAAAAAATATAATCACACACACATTGTTTGTCCACAGAATAATTACACATTATTTAATAAAAAGCGTCCCCGCTCAAACCTCTACCTTCGCCAGCAGGACCTCAATTTCAGACTTTTTGTTTTTCTCTTTGTGCTCGTCATTCTCAAGCATAGTACAAAGGAAAAGAGTGGGTCACTTAAAGTGTCAAAGAAGGAGCTGGAGGGACCACCTGAAAGCAACACACACAGACAGCCAAAGACATGAGCAGAAGGTGATAACACCAGACATGCCACCCATTCCTCAGCCAGAACATCAATTGGATGACAGCCCTCCAAGGTGGAGTGAGGTTGAGAAAACTGTGAGAAAGGCAAGGGCAGCTTCAGCTCCCGGAACAAACAGAGTTCCATACCGGCTGTACAAGAATGCTCCAGAGTTCCTTCAGTTCCTGTGGAGGCAAATAATCAAGATCATTTGCGATTTATAAATGCCACATCTGGAAGAGAGGCGTACGCACGTGTTTTTGTGCGCACGTTCGTTTTCTTTGAATCGCACTTACGCACTTTTGAGAAATGAAATTAGAACAAATTTAGGATGGTTTATGTGCAACATTTTATAAATGAGGCCCCTGGAACCCAACCAGATGCAGCCTACTACTGAGAAGAACATCCAAGGCTACAGACCTCAAGTGAAGTGGCCAAAGTCTGGCAGCAAGAAAGAGTGGACAACAGTCAACGCAGACCTTAGTAAGATCCTGAATGATCTAAGAAGAACAGCAGAGAAGAAGCTGGCATGGCGAAGAGCAGGGGGAGTGCTAATCCCAAAGGAAAAGGATGCCTCTAACATCAGCCAATTTCGACAAATCAATCTCTTGAATGCTGAAGGAAAGATCTTCTTTAGCATTGTTGCTCAAAGGATGACAACACACCTGAAACAGAACAACTTGATTGATACGTCGATACAGAAAGATGGTATACCAGGCTTCTTAGGATGCTTAGAACATACTAGTATGATATGGCATCAAATCCAGACTGCAAAAAGGAAAGGAAGAGATCTGCATATCTTATTCCTGGACTTGGCCAATGCTTTTGGATCCGTCCCCCATTCTCTCCTATGGACGGCCTTTGAGTTCTTCCATGTGCCAACGACCATTACACATCTGGTCAGAAACGACTTCAAAGATCTGCAATTCTGCCTTACAACAACAAATTATACAACATCATGGCAATCACTGGAAGTGGGAATAAGGGCAGGGTGTACCATCTCCCCCCTAGCCTTTACCATGGCAATGGAATTGGTCATTCGAGCTTCCAAATGGGTAGTAGGAGGAGAACGTCAAGTCAAGTCAAATCACCTTTATTTATATAAGCGCTTTTAACAATACAGATTGTGTTAAAGCAACTGTACAGCATTAAATACGAAAATAGTGTGTCAATAATGCAAAATGACAATAGTAAATACTCCATTTTCAGTTAAAGGCTGTTCGTCATTGAATTCAGTGATGTCATCATCCAGCTCAGTTCAGTTTAAATAGTATCTGTGCAATCAAGTTGACGATATTGCTGGAAATTAAGTGTCCCCAACTAAGCAAGCCAGAGGCAGTACAAGCATCTGCAGTCTGGACAGCGTCGTCCTCCTATTCGTGCCTACATGGATGACATGACCACCCTGACCTCAACCATTGCATGTACCATCTACTGGTAAAGCTTCACGCAGACATAACATGGGCGCGTATGAAGTTAAAACCCAGTAAATCTAGAAGCATATCCATTGTCAGAGGGAAACTCGTAGACCAGAGATTCTACATCGATGAAACACCCATTCCAACGGTGTTGGAGATGCCAGTTAAGAGCCTAGGGCGATGGTGCAATGCAAGCCTCAAGGACTCAGATCAAAGTGACCAACTGAGGGAAGAAACCATCAAAGGCCTTGACAGCATAAATAATACCTTGCTTCCTGGCAAGCTGAAAATGTGGTGCCTGCAATTCGAATTGCTCCCTCGTCTAATGTGGCCTTTAACAGTCTACGAGGTTCCCATTACCAAAGTCGAGAACTTGGAGAGAACAATCAGTTCTTATATCAAGAAGTGGCTTGGACTCCCGTGATGCCTCAGTAATATCGACCTTTATGGGAAAAGTTCCCTGGAACTGCCTGTCTCTAGCCTCACTGAAGAGTACAAATGCACCAAAGTGAGACTGGACATGACCCTGACCGAGTCTCAAGATGCAATAATACAAGCGGCTGCTCCCAGGTTGGCAACTGGGAGCAAGTGGACCCTGACTGAGGCCATACAGCAAGCAAAATCCGCTCTCAGTCATGGAGACATTGTAGGACAGGTACAGCAGGAAAGAGGGGGTTTTGGACTTGGGACAAGCCGACCCATATGGTACAAAGCAACATCGGCACAGGAGAAATCTGATAGTAGCTGAGGTTGTTATGGAAATTTTTAATTTTGTTAATTTTGCATTGATTGCATTAATCTCGTTTAAGTACATATTACACAGCCTATGACTGTTGAATGTATCTTTTTAAACATACAGTGATCAAGGTAGTATATAGTCCATAGGGACATTGAGTTATTTTATGTAACTTGTGTATGTAACTGCTTTAGTTTGAAAAACAACATTTAAGGGGAAACTGTGTACCAGGGACGGGCAGTTTTGTGAGTAACCAGACATCTACCATGTAATGTGGAGCGATGTGCATGTGTTATGGGGTGATGTACACTGAGTAACATGATTGGCTTAGAGTCTTATCTGTTCTTCAATGTATCTTTTTGCATATTATAAAAAGTGGGCTGTGAGTCTATGTGTTATCTTCTTTGCACACCGACTCAAGCTGTGTGTAAACCAGATCATTCTCTGCAGAGAATTAAAGCAAGACAAAGTCAAAACTCTGTTTGGTTTTTCATTCTCAGTCTCTACAAATTTGTATTGAATTAGAATTTCCACGACAAACTTGGCGACGAGTGACGGGATGCCACAGCTGATCGTCCGGGACCTGAGGACGTTAGCTGGCTGATCACCCTAAACCCATAAAGGGTTTAGCCCTAAACCCTGAAAGGATTCAGGGAAGGGGGGACTGACGTCTGAGGGCTCGTGGTCCTTCACTGCTGGTTTCTCAACGGAGCAGAAAACGCGTGCTGCAAACGGTGAGACTGATTTTGAAAATCCAATTGTCTTGAAACCTAAAAAATTCATTTATGATTCAGAGTGGGTTTTAATTTGGCTAATTGAGATCTGATATTCCCAGACTTGACGCAAGTCCAAGCCACCCAGTAGTTTCACGAGTAAGTGAAACAGGTTTTTTCACGAGTAAGTGAACGTTTTTGAGAGTAAGCGAAAATAGGTCTGTGAGTAAGCAGGACCGTCTTGCAAGGAAGCAAGACAGAGGGGTGACAAGACTTCGTGCGAGTAAGTGCGAAGCCACACGGTGGTGACGATCACGTGTGAGGGAAAGAGGACGCGTTCCAGGTAAAGTCTTGGATTGCAAAAATGGGGTCTGGAAATGTCAAATCTAAGATCGATCTAGATTATTTGGATAGTCCAATTTTCAATTAAATAAAAAAGAAATATGGGGAAAGAATTATGGAAGTCATACCTGAATAGGTTGAGAATCATGGTTTTCCAAAAAAAAAGGTACCTTTAGCATAACAGCCCTGAACAGAGTAAGAGAGAGCTTGGAAAAATGTGAAAACAAATTAAGAGAATATAAAAAGCTGAAAAACAAACAAAAAGACAAGTTTCCGAAACATAGGAATTTTATTTTTATTTTTTATTTTTAATCACAGGCGTGAAGCAGTAGAACGCCGAGAAAAAACAACAACCTCAAAGCTGCCATTTAGGAATGAACTGAAAAATTATAGTTCTGTAGCATGTGAAGATAAAAGAACAGATCATACTGCTCGAAATTATTCTCTTTATCCCTTTAGAGAACTGCAGTTTGCCAAAGTGGACTTTGATCTAGACTCCTGGCCTCACCCCTATTGACAAATGCCGCAGCAGCCTCAGATTCAACCACCACTCTGCCTCCATCCTACAGCGCAACTGCATCTGCACCGCAGCCCTTGCCGCCCGACGAGAGACAAGTACAGATTTTCGAACTGCCAAGAGGAGAGCAAACACCCGCCCCTGCAACAACTTCGATAGAATCATCATTATCCAGATCATCCAGACCCTCTGCCACCAGCGACGGCGTCAGAACGATGAAATACTCCATGACCAGAGTCAGCACCAGATCTAAAGCTCATGAGAGAGTGACACTGCAGCCGGACAGCCTGGACGAAGACGAACTGGAGGGAAGAGGAGAGCACGTAAGAGCTTTCCCCATGATTCAAGTGGCTGGGCCGAACAGAACTGTGATGGTTTTTCGACCATGGAACGAGAAAGACTTGAAAGAGGCTATGTCACACCTGCCTCATCCCAAAGACTCTGGAGAAAAGATTGCAAAGGATTTGGACAAGTTTTGTCAAGAATTCAGCCTCATCATGCAAGAACTGAAACGTTCGATTATGCTCAAACTGGGGGCAACAGACTGGCACAAAATAAGACCACATTTCCCTACGGGCAATGCCCAAAGGAAGAATGCAGACTGGAACCACGATGATGACGAACTATATCGTCAGTGGAAACACTGTGTCAACGGATCAAGACTGACTTTCCAGTCAGAGTGAACACCACCAAAATCAACTACTGCACGCAGCAGAGAAATGAGTAGAAGTTCCACAGATGTGGGAATCTCATCTGCGAAGCAGCCTCATGAGTGGACTGAAACCTGAAATAGCTGCAATCATCAGGCAAACTTGCATCGGATGGGAGGACGAGAAACTGGAAAAGATAAGACATCATGCCCTCCATGCTGAAAGACTGCTGAAAGAAAGAGGGGGAAAGAAAAATGAGAAAGAGCTCCAGCTGACAGCTCTGACGATGTACAAAGGACCACCGAGACAAGGTATGAATTACAGAGGTCGGGTGCGGGAGAGGCAGAGAACAAAGACTGTCTCAGATCAATCCAGAGGTTTGCTTTTATTGCGGGGAGAGGGAACATTGGAAAATTTACTGTCCACATTTAAACAATCAAACGGCGGCTGGACCAGAGAAAGCTAAAGCGGACTGACAACAGAGACTTTCACAGCAGAAGCCGGAGAAGGAGGGGGGAGTCGGGAGCAAAGTCCACCAAGGCCACGCAGCACAAACAGATAAGAATGAAACACACACACACACACACACTAACCATGCTAACTGCAAAGAAGAAAATCTGCTTGCTTTAATACATGATCACATTGCAAGATTAGAAAATGACAAATCTTTTCTCGACAAGAACATATATATGCACATATAGTCATCTAAATGATTTAGCTTATAAACAAATGCCACAGATTAGATTATGGGTAAAAGGAGTTGAAAGGGCTGGCAACTCAGTAATTAGAATGGATGAAATAGATCCAATTCCAAAATTAAGTGGAAATTTTGTTTGGTCTACTTCTGCATCTGGTCATACTATCAGAGAAAATTTCACTGTACCATTCAGATGTGAGGATGAGAATGGCATGAACTTTAAGAATTGTTTTCTACTGTCAGGAAGCTGCCCTCGAAATTTGTTAGGAAGAGATTTAATGTACAAACTGGGTATTTGTCTGTTATCTAGCCCAGAATGAATTCAAGTGGTCCAATGCCAAATTCAAACTTTAGCCACAATCTAACAATCACAGTTGTATATTTACCAGTGGAAACTGAAAGATGATGAATTATGTGAAAAGCTTGTCAATGCTGCAAAAGACAGAGTTTCACCTAGTTCTGAAATTATGCCATTCTCTGATTTACATTGCTCAGCACATGTATAATTTGGAAGAGATTAAATTTTTGAACAGAAATAGTTTTCATGTATAGACACGATAGACCTGAAATGGTTAATCTGGACAGAAAACAGATGTGCTGTTACTGCTGATTTGAAAAATGAACAGCAAATGTTTTTTGATGTTGTTGATTCTCTTCCACGTTTTGTTGTCCAGAAAGAACAACGAACATTGGGAAGATACTGGTTTATTTGTAAAAACGTGTATTTTTCATGTGAATTGGATGGAGACAGCAGAGGAAAATGTCGAATACTATCCAATGCTGTCTGCATACTGAATGTGTTTGCACGGGCCTGCTGTTAAAGCTGTACGCACAGTCTGTGTGATTGATGACGCAATGACAGATCACAGCTTTCTCTCAGCAGAGGAAGTAGAGACTCACCCAGCGCTTAAAGAAGTCCCTAAAACACTTTGGGCCTCTCCTCAATTTGACGTTGGTCTAATTAAAAATTGTGAACCAGTTCAAATCACTCCAAAGTCTGATTACTGACCCTGTAAACCTCAATATCCTCTAAAAAAAAGGTATAGCTTTTTGAATCATTAAGAGCAGCTGGGGTAATTGTGCCCTGTGAGGATTCTCCTGTGCGTACACCTATTTTCCCTGTTAAAAAAGATAAAGAAACATGCAAACAAGATACTGTAAAACTTCTAAAACATTTGGCTACTCAGGGTCACAAAGCCAGTTTGTCAAAACTGCAGTTTGTAAAAAGGGAGGTGACATTTTTAGGCCATGTCATCACTAAAAATGGTAAATCTCTATCTGAGAAACGAAAAGAGGCAATTCAAAAGATTTCAAAGCCTGTCACAAAAAAGCAACTAATGTCATTTTTGGGCATGTGTTCGTACTGTCGAACGTTCATTCCAAATTATGCTATTGAAGAATCGCCCCTGAGCGCTTTGGCTCACGGGAAGGGCTTGCAACCACATGACAAACTTACATGGACCACAGAAGCAGAGAAAGCATTTGAGAATTTGAAAAATACTGTTACAAACATCACCAACCCTGGGACTTCCAGAATAGAAATTTTGTACAAACTGTTGATGAGAAAATGGGTTCATGACTTCTGTTCTGTTACAGGATCATGGGGGAGACCTGTGGCCTATTTTTTCGAGTAAGCTCGATCCGGTAGTGGCAGGCTTGCCAAAATGCCTGAGAGCTGTTGCATCTACAGAAAAAGCTACTTTAGCTTCAAAGGAAATTATGGGGTACTCTGATGTGACTTTACTCGTGCCACACGCTGTTTCTATGATCCTGTTGGAACAGAAAACATCCCATTTGTCAACTGCCAGATGGTTCAGGTACAATGCAATTTTGTTGGAAATGCCAAACATCAAGATAAAAAGATGCACAGTGTTAAATCCTGCTACACTGCTCCCTACGAAGCAGGATGGGGAAGAACACGACTGTGTTGCCACATTTGAACAGGTCTGTACAGCAAGACCAGAATTAAAAGAAACCCCCTTAGAAAATGCTGACTTAATTCTAATCGTTGATGGTTCAGCATCTAGAGACCCAAAAACTGGCCAAAACAGAGCAGGTTATGCTGTAACCACTGCATATGCAACAATAACATCTGGAGCGCTCCCTGCGCATTGCTCTGCGCAAGCGGCTGAATTAGTAGCATTGACGGAGGCTTGCAAAATTGCCAAAGGACAAACAGTTACCATTTACACAAATTCTCGTTACTCTTTTGGGGTTTGTCATGATTTTGGGGCATTGTGGAAACAAAGGAAATTTCTAAAGTCTGATGGTAAGCCTGTTCTAAACCATGATAAAATAGCAGCATTGTTAGAAGCAATTTTGCTACCTAAGTCAATCGCTATCTGTAAATGCGTCGCACATTCCAAAAGTGATGATTTTGTGTCTTTAGGTAACAAGTAAGCTGATACTGCGGCGAAGGACGCAGCTATGAGAACAGAACCTAGTTAGAAGTTAGAGATAACGTATAACAGTTAACAATGACTTATTCACACTTCCTTCTGATTCTCTTACAGCCATGCAAGCTTTTGCCACAGCAGAGGAGAAGAAACAATGGGTGAAGGCAGAGTGCAAACTGAAAAACAACCTTTGGCTGAGTACTGAAGACAAACCATGTCTGCCAAAACACTTTTTCCCACACTATGCAAAGCTTTACATGACCTCTAGATCACATGAGTAAAGGGGGAATGTTTGATTTTCTGAGACAATATTGGTTCACAAAGGGAAAGTTGTCAATCATGTATGATCTGTGCCACAAGCAATGTGGGCAGAGGGCAAATGATGCCTCAAGCGGCACACCCACTTCCAAATCAGCCATTCAATCATAAAATGTTCGAGTGACAATAACGCACCTTTTTCAAATGAAGCCATCACTCAGATGTGACATTAAAGAACAAATTAATGAGGTGTTGTGAGCAGACAGGTTTGTCTTGGGTAAAAGCACTCCCTATTGTGTTCATGTACATGAGAATGAGAAAAAGAACAAAGTCTAACCTGAGTCCATTTGAAATTCTGTTTGGCAGGCCAACTTCCATTGGAGTAGGACCAGAACCACGACCACTGCCCTCTGCAGCTTTGTGTGAAGATGACATGTTAAACTACTGTCGAAATTTGTCTCTTGTTCTCTCTGAGATATCTCAGCAGATCAAGGATGCTCTGCCCAAGCCAGCTGAAGGAGTCTTGCATGATATCAGGCCTGGCGATTTTGTGGTAATCAAGGATTTGAGGAGGAAGCATTGGAAATCTAAGAGGTGGAACGGCCCGTTCCAGGTACTGCTGATAGCACACTGCGGTAAAAGTGTCAGAGAGAGCTACGTGGGTACATGCAAGTCACTGCAGGAAGGTTCCAGCGCCACCAGAGGGCGCCGCATATCAGTAGTGATTGACCAGCTGCCCCGTGCCACTACTAAGGTGATGATGGAAGGCTATGGAAATCACTGGCAAAAAATGATTTTATTTTTGCTGTGTATGTGGCCTTGTGTAGTGGGAATGATGAAGAGCTGTAAATTCAACCATGAAATCTTCAGTAGCTCATCAGATGGTAATGTATGATGCCTTGTATGAGTAATGTGAGTTTTTCTGATGAAAATGGTGAAGCCAAAGAGATGCTAAAATCTGACACCTGCAGCAGCTCTACAGAAGAAGAGTAGTAAGTAAGCATTACATGCTGTAGAATAAATAGAGTCTAAAGCAGGTCATTGTCTGTGTTACGAGATGATGCAACCTGAAGGAAAGATAAGAAAGTTTCTTCTGTTTGAATATCACACTAAGATTTTTACCTATAATCAAATATAAGAGTTATTGTTTTCTTCATAGCTTGCTTATATGTTAGGAATGACTATGAATTTCATCCTTATCAGAGTGATGGTGTGTTTTGAATCCTAGTGAATTTACATGCTTGATGTAAACTATAAGGGTAATGTGTTTAAAAATTATATCTACATTAATCAATTTGAGTGATCAATAATGATCAAAAGAGAGGAGTGTTATGGAATTTATTTAGTTAATTTTGCATTGATTGCATTAATCTCATTTAAGTACATATTTGTAGGGCCTCTGTGAATAGACACAAATGAACGACTGAATCTCCACATTCCACAGCAAAAACTAAAGATTCTCCTCCCCAGCCATCTGCGGTCGTAAAATGAATTAATGATCAACATGTTGCCCAATTGTCTGGACCGACTTCCTGTCAAGGCCTGGGCCTTGAAAATGAAATTAAATTAAATGGAATCCGATGCGTGAGGTGTGTACGCGCTCTGGCGTAGTTTACGCAAGTGCCGGAAGTGATCTCTCGCGCACATATGTCACTCATTGTTTACACAGTGCACAGTCATTGTAGGTACGACGGCTAATCAAAATGGTACTTACTTGCGCTTATCCGGATTGTTCAAAGACTTAAAACTAAAAGATTACGTTCTCTCGCGCGAACTCATTTGGGAGTGGTGACTTTCCACGTATTCCCAACTTCTGAGCCTGCTCGCCTGAAGTTATGGTTGATTGCTCTTCGGCTGGATATCAACACACCCATTAACGTAAACTACGCCA